>NW_026707167.1:0-10000 GCF_024137745.1 Phymastichus coffea
GACTCGCCGCGCACGGACGTTTCAGGCCAGGGACTTGCTGTATTGACAAGTGACTCGCCGCGCACGACGTTTCAGGCCTGGGACTTGCTGTATTCACAAGTGACTCGCCGCGCACGACGTTTCAGGCCAGGGACTTGCTGTATTGACAAGTGACTCGCCGCGCACGACGTTTCAGGCCAGGGACTTGCTGTATTGACAAGTGACTCGCCGCGCACGACGTTTCAGGCCAGGGACTTGCTGTATTGACAAGTGACTCGCCGCGCACGACGTTTCAGGCCAGGCACTTGATGGATTTACAAGTGACTCGCCGCGCACGACGTTTCAGGCCAGGGACTTGCTGGATTCACAAGTGACTCGCCGCGCACGACGTTTCAGGCCAGGGACTTGCTGTATTCACAAGTGACTCGCCGCGCACGACGTTTCAGGCCTGGGACTTGCTGTATTCACAAGTGACTCGCCGCGCACGACGTTTCAGGCCAGGGACTTGCTGTATTGGACAAGTGACTCGCCGCGCACGACGTTTCAGGCCAGGGACTTGCTGTATTCACAAGTGACTCGCCGCGCACGACGTTTCAGGACAGGGACTTGCTGGATTTACAAGTGACTCGCCGCACACGACGTTTCAGGCCAGGGACTTGCTGGATTTACAAGTGACTCGCCGCGCACGACGTTTCAGGCCAGGGACTTGCTGGATTTACAAGTGACTCGCCGCGCACGACGTTTCAGGCCAGGGACTTGCTGTATTGACAAGTGACTCGCCGCGCACGACGTTTCAGGCCAGGCACTTGCTGTATTCACAAGTGACTCGCCGCGCACGACGTTTCAGGCCAGGGACTTGCTGGATTGACATGTGACTCGCCGCGCACGACGTTTCAGGCCAGGGACTTGCTGTATTCACAAGTGACTCGCCGCGCACGACGTTTCAGGCCAGGGACTTGCTGTATTGACAAGTGACTCGCCGCGCACGACGTTTCAGGCCTGGGACTTGCTGTATTCACAAGTGACTCGCCGCGCACGACGTTTCAGGCCAGGGACTTGCTGTATTGACAAGTGACTCGCCGCGCACGACGTTTCAGGCCAGGGACTTGCTGTATTGACAAGTGACTCGCCGCGCACGACGTTTCAGGCCAGGGACTTGCTGTATTGACAAGTGACTCGCCGCGCACGACGTTTCAGGCCAGGCACTTGATGGATTTACAAGTGACTCGCCGCGCACGACGTTTCAGGCCAGGGACTTGCTGGATTCACAAGTGACTCGCCGCGCACGACGTTTCAGGCCAGGGACTTGCTGTATTCACAAGTGACTCGCCGCGCACGACGTTTCAGGCCAGGCACTTGCTGTATTCACAAGTGACTCGCCGCGCACGACGTTTCAGGCCAGGGACTTGCTGTATTCACAAGTGACTCGCCGCGCACGACGTTTCAGGCCAGGGACTTGCTGTATTGACAAGTGACTCGCCGCGCACGACGTTTCAGGCCAGGCACTTGCTGTATTCACAAGTGACTCGCCGCGCACGACGTTTCAGGCCAGGGACTTGCTGGATTTACAAGTGACTCGCCGCGCACGACGTTTCAGGCCAGGGACTTGCTGTATTCACAAGTGACTCGCCGCGCACGACGTTTCAGGCCAGGGACTTGCTGTATTGACAAGTGACTCGCCGCGCACGACGTTTCAGGCCTGGGACTTGCTGTATTCACAAGTGACTCGCCGCGCACGACGTTTCAGGCCTGGGACTTGCTGTATTCACAAGTGACTCGCCGCGCACGACGTTTCAGGCCAGGGACTTGCTGGATTCACAAGTGACTCGCCGCGCACGACGTTTCAGGCCAGGGACTTGCTGTATTCACAAGTGACTCGCCGCGCACGACGTTTCAGGCCTGGGACTTGCTGTATTCACAAGTGACTCGCCGCGCACGACGTTTCAGGCCAGGGACTTGCTGTATTGACAAGTGACTCGCCGCGCACGACGTTTCAGGACAGGGACTTGCTGGATTTACAAGTGACTCGCCGCGCACGACGTTTCAGGCCAGGGACTTGCTGTATTCACAAGTGACTCGCCGCGCACGACGTTTCAGGCCTGGGACTTGCTGTATTCACAAGTGACTCGCCGCGCACGACGTTTCAGGCCTGGGACTTGCTGTATTCACAAGTGACTCGCCGCGCACGACGTTTCAGGCCAGGGACTTGCTGTATTGACAAGTGACTGGCCGCGCACGACGTTTCAGGACAGGGACTTGCTGTATTCACAAGTGACTCGCCGCGCACGACGTTTCAGGCCAGGGACTTGCTGTATTCACAAGTGACTCGCCGCGCACGACGTTTCAGGCCTGGGACTTGCTGTATTCACAAGTGACTCGCCGCGCACGACGTTTCAGGCCAGGGACTTGCTGTATTGACAAGTGACTCGCCGCGCACGACGTTTCAGGCCAGGGACTTGCTGTATTCACAAGTGACTCGCCGCGCACGACGTTTCAGGACAGGGACTTGCTGGATTTACAAGTGACTCGCCGCACACGACGTTTCAGGCCAGGGACTTGCTGGATTTACAAGTGACTCGCCGCGCACGACGTTTCAGGCCAGGGACTTGCTGGATTTACAAGTGACTCGCCGCGCACGACGTTTCAGGCCAGGGACTTGCTGTATTGACAAGTGACTCGCCGCGCACGACGTTTCAGGCCAGGCACTTGCTGTATTCACAAGTGACTCGCCGCGCACGACGTTTCAGGCCAGGGACTTGCTGGATTGACATGTGACTCGCCGCGCACGACGTTTCAGGCCAGGGACTTGCTGTATTCACAAGTGACTCGCCGCGCACGACGTTTCAGGCCAGGGACTTGCTGTATTGACAAGTGACTCGCCGCGCACGACGTTTCAGGCCTGGGACTTGCTGTATTCACAAGTGACTCGCCGCGCACGACGTTTCAGGCCAGGGACTTGCTGTATTGACAAGTGACTCGCCGCGCACGACGTTTCAGGCCAGGGACTTGCTGTATTGACAAGTGACTCGCCGCGCACGACGTTTCAGGCCAGGGACTTGCTGTATTGACAAGTGACTCGCCGCGCACGACGTTTCAGGCCAGGCACTTGATGGATTTACAAGTGACTCGCCGCGCACGACGTTTCAGGCCAGGGACTTGCTGGATTCACAAGTGACTCGCCGCGCACGACGTTTCAGGCCAGGGACTTGCTGTATTCACAAGTGACTCGCCGCGCACGACGTTTCAGGCCAGGCACTTGCTGTATTCACAAGTGACTCGCCGCGCACGACGTTTCAGGCCAGGGACTTGCTGTATTCACAAGTGACTCGCCGCGCACGACGTTTCAGGCCAGGGACTTGCTGTATTGACAAGTGACTCGCCGCGCACGACGTTTCAGGCCAGGCACTTGCTGTATTCACAAGTGACTCGCCGCGCACGACGTTTCAGGCCAGGGACTTGCTGGATTTACAAGTGACTCGCCGCGCACGACGTTTCAGGCCAGGGACTTGCTGTATTCACAAGTGACTCGCCGCGCACGACGTTTCAGGCCAGGGACTTGCTGTATTGACAAGTGACTCGCCGCGCACGACGTTTCAGGCCTGGGACTTGCTGTATTCACAAGTGACTCGCCGCGCACGACGTTTCAGGCCAGGGACTTGCTGTATTGACAAGTGACTCGCCGCGCACGACGTTTCAGGCCAGGGACTTGCTGTATTGACAAGTGACTCGCCGCGCACGACGTTTCAGGCCAGGGACTTGCTGTATTGACAAGTGACTCGCCGCGCACGACGTTTCAGGCCAGGCACTTGATGGATTTACAAGTGACTCGCCGCGCACGACGTTTCAGGCCAGGGACTTGCTGGATTCACAAGTGACTCGCCGCGCACGACGTTTCAGGCCAGGGACTTGCTGTATTCACAAGTGACTCGCCGCGCACGACGTTTCAGGCCTGGGACTTGCTGTATTCACAAGTGACTCGCCGCGCACGACGTTTCAGGCCAGGGACTTGCTGTATTGACAAGTGACTCGCCGCGCACGACGTTTCAGGCCAGGGACTTGCTGGATTCACAAGTGACTCGCCGCGCACGACGTTTCAGGCCAGGGACTTGCTGTATTCACAAGTGACTCGCCGCGCACGACGTTTCAGGCCAGGCACTTGATGGATTTACAAGTGACTCGCCGCGCACGACGTTTCAGGCCAGGGACTTGCTGGATTCACAAGTGACTCGCCGCGCACGACGTTTCAGGCCAGGGACTTGCTGTATTCACAAGTGACTCGCCGCGCACGACGTTTCAGGCCAGGGACTTGCTGTATTGACAAGTGACTCGCCGCGCACGACGTTTCAGGCCAGGCACTTGCTGTATTCACAAGTGACTCGCCGCGCACGACGTTTCAGGCCAGGGACTTGCTGGATTTACAAGTGACTCGCCGCGCACGACGTTTCAGGCCAGGGACTTGCTGTATTCACAAGTGACTCGCCGCGCACGACGTTTCAGGCCAGGGACTTGCTGTATTGACAAGTGACTCGCCGCGCACGACGTTTCAGGCCTGGGACTTGCTGTATTCACAAGTGACTCGCCGCGCACGACGTTTCAGGCCTGGGACTTGCTGTATTCACAAGTGACTCGCCGCGCACGACGTTTCAGGCCAGGGACTTGCTGGATTCACAAGTGACTCGCCGCGCACGACGTTTCAGGCCAGGGACTTGCTGTATTCACAAGTGACTCGCCGCGCACGACGTTTCAGGCCTGGGACTTGCTGTATTCACAAGTGACTCGCCGCGCACGACGTTTCAGGCCTGGGACTTGCTGTATTCACAAGTGACTCGCCGCGCACGACGTTTCAGGCCAGGGACTTGCTGGATTCACAAGTGACTCGCCGCGCACGACGTTTCAGGCCAGGGACTTGCTGTATTCACAAGTGACTCGCCGCGCACGACGTTTCAGGCCTGGGACTTGCTGTATTCACAAGTGACTCGCCGCGCACGACGTTTCAGGCCAGGGACTTGCTGTATTGACAAGTGACTCGCCGCGCACGACGTTTCAGGACAGGGACTTGCTGGATTTACAAGTGACTCGCCGCGCACGACGTTTCAGGCCAGGGACTTGCTGTATTCACAAGTGACTCGCCGCGCACGACGTTTCAGGCCTGGGACTTGCTGTATTCACAAGTGACTCGCCGCGCACGACGTTTCAGGCCTGGGACTTGCTGTATTCACAAGTGACTCGCCGCGCACGACGTTTCAGGCCAGGGACTTGCTGTATTGACAAGTGACTGGCCGCGCACGACGTTTCAGGACAGGGACTTGCTGTATTCACAAGTGACTCGCCGCGCACGACGTTTCAGGCCAGGGACTTGCTGTATTCACAAGTGACTCGCCGCGCACGACGTTTCAGGCCTGGGACTTGCTGTATTCACAAGTGACTCGCCGCGCACGACGTTTCAGGCCAGGGACTTGCTGTATTGACAAGTGACTCGCCGCGCACGACGTTTCAGGCCAGGGACTTGCTGTATTCACAAGTGACTCGCCGCGCACGACGTTTCAGGACAGGGACTTGCTGGATTTACAAGTGACTCGCCGCACACGACGTTTCAGGCCAGGGACTTGCTGGATTTACAAGTGACTCGCCGCGCACGACGTTTCAGGCCAGGGACTTGCTGGATTTACAAGTGACTCGCCGCGCACGACGTTTCAGGCCAGGGACTTGCTGTATTGACAAGTGACTCGCCGCGCACGACGTTTCAGGCCAGGCACTTGCTGTATTCACAAGTGACTCGCCGCGCACGACGTTTCAGGCCAGGGACTTGCTGGATTGACATGTGACTCGCCGCGCACGACGTTTCAGGCCAGGGACTTGCTGTATTCACAAGTGACTCGCCGCGCACGACGTTTCAGGCCAGGGACTTGCTGTATTGACAAGTGACTCGCCGCGCACGACGTTTCAGGCCTGGGACTTGCTGTATTCACAAGTGACTCGCCGCGCACGACGTTTCAGGCCAGGGACTTGCTGTATTGACAAGTGACTCGCCGCGCACGACGTTTCAGGCCAGGGACTTGCTGTATTGACAAGTGACTCGCCGCGCACGACGTTTCAGGCCAGGGACTTGCTGTATTGACAAGTGACTCGCCGCGCACGACGTTTCAGGCCAGGCACTTGATGGATTTACAAGTGACTCGCCGCGCACGACGTTTCAGGCCAGGGACTTGCTGGATTCACAAGTGACTCGCCGCGCACGACGTTTCAGGCCAGGGACTTGCTGTATTCACAAGTGACTCGCCGCGCACGACGTTTCAGGCCAGGCACTTGCTGTATTCACAAGTGACTCGCCGCGCACGACGTTTCAGGCCAGGGACTTGCTGTATTCACAAGTGACTCGCCGCGCACGACGTTTCAGGCCAGGGACTTGCTGTATTGACAAGTGACTCGCCGCGCACGACGTTTCAGGCCAGGCACTTGCTGTATTCACAAGTGACTCGCCGCGCACGACGTTTCAGGCCAGGGACTTGCTGGATTTACAAGTGACTCGCCGCGCACGACGTTTCAGGCCAGGGACTTGCTGTATTCACAAGTGACTCGCCGCGCACGACGTTTCAGGCCAGGGACTTGCTGTATTGACAAGTGACTCGCCGCGCACGACGTTTCAGGCCTGGGACTTGCTGTATTCACAAGTGACTCGCCGCGCACGACGTTTCAGGCCAGGGACTTGCTGTATTGACAAGTGACTCGCCGCGCACGACGTTTCAGGCCAGGGACTTGCTGTATTGACAAGTGACTCGCCGCGCACGACGTTTCAGGCCAGGGACTTGCTGTATTGACAAGTGACTCGCCGCGCACGACGTTTCAGGCCAGGCACTTGATGGATTTACAAGTGACTCGCCGCGCACGACGTTTCAGGCCAGGGACTTGCTGGATTCACAAGTGACTCGCCGCGCACGACGTTTCAGGCCAGGGACTTGCTGTATTCACAAGTGACTCGCCGCGCACGACGTTTCAGGCCTGGGACTTGCTGTATTCACAAGTGACTCGCCGCGCACGACGTTTCAGGCCAGGGACTTGCTGTATTGACAAGTGACTCGCCGCGCACGACGTTTCAGGCCAGGGACTTGCTGGATTCACAAGTGACTCGCCGCGCACGACGTTTCAGGCCAGGGACTTGCTGTATTCACAAGTGACTCGCCGCGCACGACGTTTCAGGCCAGGCACTTGATGGATTTACAAGTGACTCGCCGCGCACGACGTTTCAGGCCAGGGACTTGCTGGATTCACAAGTGACTCGCCGCGCACGACGTTTCAGGCCAGGGACTTGCTGTATTCACAAGTGACTCGCCGCGCACGACGTTTCAGGCCAGGGACTTGCTGTATTGACAAGTGACTCGCCGCGCACGACGTTTCAGGCCAGGCACTTGCTGTATTCACAAGTGACTCGCCGCGCACGACGTTTCAGGCCAGGGACTTGCTGGATTTACAAGTGACTCGCCGCGCACGACGTTTCAGGCCAGGGACTTGCTGTATTCACAAGTGACTCGCCGCGCACGACGTTTCAGGCCAGGGACTTGCTGTATTGACAAGTGACTCGCCGCGCACGACGTTTCAGGCCTGGGACTTGCTGTATTCACAAGTGACTCGCCGCGCACGACGTTTCAGGCCTGGGACTTGCTGTATTCACAAGTGACTCGCCGCGCACGACGTTTCAGGCCAGGGACTTGCTGGATTCACAAGTGACTCGCCGCGCACGACGTTTCAGGCCAGGGACTTGCTGTATTCACAAGTGACTCGCCGCGCACGACGTTTCAGGCCTGGGACTTGCTGTATTCACAAGTGACTCGCCGCGCACGACGTTTCAGGCCAGGGACTTGCTGTATTGACAAGTGACTCGCCGCGCACGACGTTTCAGGACAGGGACTTGCTGGATTTACAAGTGACTCGCCGCGCACGACGTTTCAGGCCAGGGACTTGCTGTATTGACAAGTGACTCGCCGCGCACGACGTTTCAGGCCAGGGACTTGCTGTATTGACAAGTGACTCGCCGCGCACGACGTTTCAGGCCAGGCACTTGATGGATTTACAAGTGACTCGCCGCGCACGACGTTTCAGGCCAGGGACTTGCTGGATTCACAAGTGACTCGCCGCGCACGACGTTTCAGGCCAGGGACTTGCTGTATTCACAAGTGACTCGCCGCGCACGACGTTTCAGGCCAGGCACTTGCTGTATTCACAAGTGACTCGCCGCGCACGACGTTTCAGGCCAGGGACTTGCTGTATTCACAAGTGACTCGCCGCGCACGACGTTTCAGGCCAGGGACTTGCTGTATTGACAAGTGACTCGCCGCGCACGACGTTTCAGGCCAGGCACTTGCTGTATTCACAAGTGACTCGCCGCGCACGACGTTTCAGGCCAGGGACTTGCTGGATTTACAAGTGACTCGCCGCGCACGACGTTTCAGGCCAGGGACTTGCTGTATTCACAAGTGACTCGCCGCGCACGACGTTTCAGGCCAGGGACTTGCTGTATTCACAAGTGACTCGCCGCGCACGACGTTTCAGGCCAGGGACTTGCTGTATTCACAAGTGACTCGCCGCGCACGACGTTTCAGGCCTGGGACTTGCTGTATTCACAAGTGACTCGCCGCGCACGACGTTTCAGGCCAGGGACTTGCTGTATTGACAAGTGACTCGCCGCGCACGACGTTTCAGGCCAGGCACTTGATGGATTTACAAGTGACTCGCCGCGCACGACGTTTCAGGCCAGGGACTTGCTGGATTCACAAGTGACTCGCCGCGCACGACGTTTCAGGCCAGGGACTTGCTGTATTCACAAGTGACTCGCCGCGCACGACGTTTCAGGCCAGGCACTTGCTGTATTCACAAGTGACTCGCCGCGCACGACGTTTCAGGCCTGGGACTTGCTGTATTCACAAGTGACTCGCCGCGCACGACGTTTCAGGCCAGGGACTTGCTGTATTGACAAGTGACTCGCCGCGCACGACGTTTCAGGACAGGGACTTGCTGGATTTACAAGTGACTCGCCGCACACGACGTTTCAGGCCAGGCACTTGATGGATTTACAAGTGACTCGCCGCGCACGACGTTTCAGGCCAGGGACTTGCTGGATTTACAAGTGACTCGCCGCGCACGACGTTTCAGGCCAGGGACTTGCTGTATTCACAAGTGACTCGCCGCGCACGACGTTTCAGGCCAGGGACTTGCTGTATTCACAAGTGACTCGCCGCGCACGACGTTTCAGGCCTGGGACTTGCTGTATTCACAAGTGACTCGCCGCGCACGACGTTTCAGGCCAGGGACTTGCTGTATTGACAAGTGACTCGCCGCGCACAGACGTTTCAGGCCAGGGACTTGCTGTATTCACAAGTGACTCGCCGCGCACGACGTTTCAGGACAGGGACTTGCTGGATTTACAAGTGACTCGCCGCACACGACGTTTCAGGCCAGGGACT
Organism: Phymastichus coffea; assembly: GCF_024137745.1. Taxonomy (NCBI): domain Eukaryota; kingdom Metazoa; phylum Arthropoda; class Insecta; order Hymenoptera; family Eulophidae; genus Phymastichus; species Phymastichus coffea. The sequence goes on from NW_026707167.1 coordinate 9,438, forward strand.
TGCTGGATTTACAAGTGACTCGCCGCGCACGACGTTTCAGGCCAGGGACTTGCTGTATTCACAAGTGACTCGCCGCGCACGACGTTTCAGGCCAGGGACTTGCTGTATTCACAAGTGACTCGCCGCGCACGACGTTTCAGGCCAGGGACTTGCTGTATTGACAAGTGACTCGCCGCGCACGACGTTTCAGGACAGGGACTTGCTGGATTTACAAGTGACTCGCCGCACACGACGTTTCAGGCCAGGCACTTGATGGATTTACAAGTGACTCGCCGCGCACGACGTTTCAGGCCAGGGACTTGCCAGTTGTACGGAATTCACGCGCATTGCCCCTCATGAACAGAAGAGTGTTAAGTGCAGGCGCATTGCATTTGCTGTTGTGGTCAAGGAGTCCCCCCTCCATCCCTTCTAACAATCCTGTTTGCTCGTTCCAGCCGACTAGATATCGGCCTGCTCCCGAGCGAGTGTACCCACAGCAGCGGTGCGAGCTCGTGGCATTAGCCTACTTCTCACATAATGAGCATTACCACCAACTATTTTCCATCTGTTATAGGCAATCGAGT
>NW_026707167.1:20000-27197 GCF_024137745.1 Phymastichus coffea
CGCCATTCGCGTGGAAATGACGTGCAAAAGTTTATTCTCGCTCGGAATCGAGTGAGTCGATGCTCGGTATTTATCGACGATTCAATGAAGAATCGACGAACTCGTAACGCCTACGGCGCCTACCGCATAAGGGCCATTCGGTCAGAGACACCGACCCGCGGTAATGCAGTGGATGACAACGATGGAGAGCATACCCAAGACGATTACATCGACTCGAGCACCTCTCTTACATATACCGAAAGGGCCGCCGAGGCATCGGCGCCGAATGGTCTTGAGCATTGTTTTATATGGGCAAAAACCTCATCGAAAGGGCGGATCCTCCGAAGCTTCTTCGAACATCATTGACGAGGAAATCGCCGGGCACGACGTTTCAGGCCAGGGACTTGCTGTATTGACAAGTGACTCGCCGCGCACGACGTTTCAGGCCAGGCACTTGCTGTATTCACAAGTGACTCGCCGCGCACGACGTTTCAGGCCAGGGACTTGCTGTATTCACAAGTGACTCGCCGCGCACGACGTTTCAGGACAGGGACTTGCTGGATTTACAAGTGACTCGCCGCACACGACGTTTCAGGCCAGGGACTTGCTGGATTTACAAGTGACTCGCCGCGCACGACGTTTCAGGCCAGGGACTTGCTGGATTTACAAGTGACTCGCCGCGCACGACGTTTCAGGCCAGGGACTTGCTGTATTGACAAGTGACTCGCCGCGCACGACGTTTCAGGCCAGGCACTTGCTGTATTCACAAGTGACTCGCCGCGCACGACGTTTCAGGCCAGGGACTTGCTGGATTGACATGTGACTCGCCGCGCACGACGTTTCAGGCCAGGGACTTGCTGTATTCACAAGTGACTCGCCGCGCACGACGTTTCAGGCCAGGGACTTGCTGTATTGACAAGTGACTCGCCGCGCACGACGTTTCAGGCCTGGGACTTGCTGTATTCACAAGTGACTCGCCGCGCACGACGTTTCAGGCCAGGGACTTGCTGTATTGACAAGTGACTCGCCGCGCACGACGTTTCAGGCCAGGGACTTGCTGTATTGACAAGTGACTCGCCGCGCACGACGTTTCAGGCCAGGGACTTGCTGTATTGACAAGTGACTCGCCGCGCACGACGTTTCAGGCCAGGCACTTGATGGATTTACAAGTGACTCGCCGCGCACGACGTTTCAGGCCAGGGACTTGCTGGATTCACAAGTGACTCGCCGCGCACGACGTTTCAGGCCAGGGACTTGCTGTATTCACAAGTGACTCGCCGCGCACGACGTTTCAGGCCAGGCACTTGCTGTATTCACAAGTGACTCGCCGCGCACGACGTTTCAGGCCAGGGACTTGCTGTATTCACAAGTGACTCGCCGCGCACGACGTTTCAGGCCAGGGACTTGCTGTATTGACAAGTGACTCGCCGCGCACGACGTTTCAGGCCAGGCACTTGCTGTATTCACAAGTGACTCGCCGCGCACGACGTTTCAGGCCAGGGACTTGCTGGATTTACAAGTGACTCGCCGCGCACGACGTTTCAGGCCAGGGACTTGCTGTATTCACAAGTGACTCGCCGCGCACGACGTTTCAGGCCAGGGACTTGCTGTATTGACAAGTGACTCGCCGCGCACGACGTTTCAGGCCTGGGACTTGCTGTATTCACAAGTGACTCGCCGCGCACGACGTTTCAGGCCAGGGACTTGCTGTATTGACAAGTGACTCGCCGCGCACGACGTTTCAGGCCAGGGACTTGCTGTATTGACAAGTGACTCGCCGCGCACGACGTTTCAGGCCAGGGACTTGCTGTATTGACAAGTGACTCGCCGCGCACGACGTTTCAGGCCAGGCACTTGATGGATTTACAAGTGACTCGCCGCGCACGACGTTTCAGGCCAGGACTTGCTGGATTCACAAGTGACTCGCCGCGCACGACGTTTCAGGCCAGGGACTTGCTGTATTCACAAGTGACTCGCCGCGCACGACGTTTCAGGCCTGGGACTTGCTGTATTCACAAGTGACTCGCCGCGCACGACGTTTCAGGCCAGGGACTTGCTGTATTGACAAGTGACTCGCCGCGCACGACGTTTCAGGCCAGGGACTTGCTGTATTCACAAGTGACTCGCCGCGCACGACGTTTCAGGACAGGGACTTGCTGGATTTACAAGTGACTCGCCGCACACGACGTTTCAGGCCAGGGACTTGCTGGATTTACAAGTGACTCGCCGCGCACGACGTTTCAGGCCAGGGACTTGCTGGATTTACAAGTGACTCGCCGCGCACGACGTTTCAGGCCAGGGACTTGCTGTATTGACAAGTGACTCGCCGCGCACGACGTTTCAGGCCAGGCACTTGCTGTATTCACAAGTGACTCGCCGCGCACGACGTTTCAGGCCAGGGACTTGCTGGATTGACATGTGACTCGCCGCGCACGACGTTTCAGGCCAGGGACTTGCTGTATTCACAAGTGACTCGCCGCGCACGACGTTTCAGGCCAGGGACTTGCTGTATTGACAAGTGACTCGCCGCGCACGACGTTTCAGGCCTGGGACTTGCTGTATTCACAAGTGACTCGCCGCGCACGACGTTTCAGGCCAGGGACTTGCTGTATTGACAAGTGACTCGCCGCGCACGACGTTTCAGGCCAGGGACTTGCTGTATTGACAAGTGACTCGCCGCGCACGACGTTTCAGGCCAGGGACTTGCTGTATTGACAAGTGACTCGCCGCGCACGACGTTTCAGGCCAGGCACTTGATGGATTTACAAGTGACTCGCCGCGCACGACGTTTCAGGCCAGGGACTTGCTGGATTCACAAGTGACTCGCCGCGCACGACGTTTCAGGCCAGGGACTTGCTGTATTCACAAGTGACTCGCCGCGCACGACGTTTCAGGCCAGGCACTTGCTGTATTCACAAGTGACTCGCCGCGCACGACGTTTCAGGCCAGGGACTTGCTGTATTCACAAGTGACTCGCCGCGCACGACGTTTCAGGCCAGGGACTTGCTGTATTGACAAGTGACTCGCCGCGCACGACGTTTCAGGCCAGGCACTTGCTGTATTCACAAGTGACTCGCCGCGCACGACGTTTCAGGCCAGGGACTTGCTGGATTTACAAGTGACTCGCCGCGCACGACGTTTCAGGCCAGGGACTTGCTGTATTCACAAGTGACTCGCCGCGCACGACGTTTCAGGCCAGGGACTTGCTGTATTGACAAGTGACTCGCCGCGCACGACGTTTCAGGCCTGGGACTTGCTGTATTCACAAGTGACTCGCCGCGCACGACGTTTCAGGCCTGGGACTTGCTGTATTCACAAGTGACTCGCCGCGCACGACGTTTCAGGCCAGGGACTTGCTGGATTCACAAGTGACTCGCCGCGCACGACGTTTCAGGCCAGGGACTTGCTGTATTCACAAGTGACTCGCCGCGCACGACGTTTCAGGCCTGGGACTTGCTGTATTCACAAGTGACTCGCCGCGCACGACGTTTCAGGCCAGGGACTTGCTGTATTGACAAGTGACTCGCCGCGCACGACGTTTCAGGACAGGGACTTGCTGGATTTACAAGTGACTCGCCGCGCACGACGTTTCAGGCCAGGGACTTGCTGTATTCACAAGTGACTCGCCGCGCACGACGTTTCAGGCCTGGGACTTGCTGTATTCACAAGTGACTCGCCGCGCACGACGTTTCAGGCCTGGGACTTGCTGTATTCACAAGTGACTCGCCGCGCACGACGTTTCAGGCCAGGGACTTGCTGTATTGACAAGTGACTGGCCGCGCACGACGTTTCAGGACAGGGACTTGCTGTATTCACAAGTGACTCGCCGCGCACGACGTTTCAGGCCAGGGACTTGCTGTATTCACAAGTGACTCGCCGCGCACGACGTTTCAGGCCTGGGACTTGCTGTATTCACAAGTGACTCGCCGCGCACGACGTTTCAGGCCAGGGACTTGCTGTATTGACAAGTGACTCGCCGCGCACGACGTTTCAGGCCAGGGACTTGCTGTATTCACAAGTGACTCGCCGCGCACGACGTTTCAGGACAGGGACTTGCTGGATTTACAAGTGACTCGCCGCACACGACGTTTCAGGCCAGGGACTTGCTGGATTTACAAGTGACTCGCCGCGCACGACGTTTCAGGCCAGGGACTTGCTGGATTTACAAGTGACTCGCCGCGCACGACGTTTCAGGCCAGGGACTTGCTGTATTGACAAGTGACTCGCCGCGCACGACGTTTCAGGCCAGGCACTTGCTGTATTCACAAGTGACTCGCCGCGCACGACGTTTCAGGCCAGGGACTTGCTGGATTGACATGTGACTCGCCGCGCACGACGTTTCAGGCCAGGGACTTGCTGTATTCACAAGTGACTCGCCGCGCACGACGTTTCAGGCCAGGGACTTGCTGTATTGACAAGTGACTCGCCGCGCACGACGTTTCAGGCCTGGGACTTGCTGTATTCACAAGTGACTCGCCGCGCACGACGTTTCAGGCCAGGGACTTGCTGTATTGACAAGTGACTCGCCGCGCACGACGTTTCAGGCCAGGGACTTGCTGTATTGACAAGTGACTCGCCGCGCACGACGTTTCAGGCCAGGGACTTGCTGTATTGACAAGTGACTCGCCGCGCACGACGTTTCAGGCCAGGCACTTGATGGATTTACAAGTGACTCGCCGCGCACGACGTTTCAGGCCAGGGACTTGCTGGATTCACAAGTGACTCGCCGCGCACGACGTTTCAGGCCAGGGACTTGCTGTATTCACAAGTGACTCGCCGCGCACGACGTTTCAGGCCAGGCACTTGCTGTATTCACAAGTGACTCGCCGCGCACGACGTTTCAGGCCAGGGACTTGCTGTATTCACAAGTGACTCGCCGCGCACGACGTTTCAGGCCAGGGACTTGCTGTATTGACAAGTGACTCGCCGCGCACGACGTTTCAGGCCAGGCACTTGCTGTATTCACAAGTGACTCGCCGCGCACGACGTTTCAGGCCAGGGACTTGCTGGATTTACAAGTGACTCGCCGCGCACGACGTTTCAGGCCAGGGACTTGCTGTATTCACAAGTGACTCGCCGCGCACGACGTTTCAGGCCAGGGACTTGCTGTATTGACAAGTGACTCGCCGCGCACGACGTTTCAGGCCTGGGACTTGCTGTATTCACAAGTGACTCGCCGCGCACGACGTTTCAGGCCAGGGACTTGCTGTATTGACAAGTGACTCGCCGCGCACGACGTTTCAGGCCAGGGACTTGCTGTATTGACAAGTGACTCGCCGCGCACGACGTTTCAGGCCAGGGACTTGCTGTATTGACAAGTGACTCGCCGCGCACGACGTTTCAGGCCAGGCACTTGATGGATTTACAAGTGACTCGCCGCGCACGACGTTTCAGGCCAGGGACTTGCTGGATTCACAAGTGACTCGCCGCGCACGACGTTTCAGGCCAGGGACTTGCTGTATTCACAAGTGACTCGCCGCGCACGACGTTTCAGGCCTGGGACTTGCTGTATTCACAAGTGACTCGCCGCGCACGACGTTTCAGGCCAGGGACTTGCTGTATTGACAAGTGACTCGCCGCGCACGACGTTTCAGGCCAGGGACTTGCTGGATTCACAAGTGACTCGCCGCGCACGACGTTTCAGGCCAGGGACTTGCTGTATTCACAAGTGACTCGCCGCGCACGACGTTTCAGGCCAGGCACTTGATGGATTTACAAGTGACTCGCCGCGCACGACGTTTCAGGCCAGGGACTTGCTGGATTCACAAGTGACTCGCCGCGCACGACGTTTCAGGCCAGGGACTTGCTGTATTCACAAGTGACTCGCCGCGCACGACGTTTCAGGCCAGGGACTTGCTGTATTGACAAGTGACTCGCCGCGCACGACGTTTCAGGCCAGGCACTTGCTGTATTCACAAGTGACTCGCCGCGCACGACGTTTCAGGCCAGGGACTTGCTGGATTTACAAGTGACTCGCCGCGCACGACGTTTCAGGCCAGGGACTTGCTGTATTCACAAGTGACTCGCCGCGCACGACGTTTCAGGCCAGGGACTTGCTGTATTGACAAGTGACTCGCCGCGCACGACGTTTCAGGCCTGGGACTTGCTGTATTCACAAGTGACTCGCCGCGCACGACGTTTCAGGCCTGGGACTTGCTGTATTCACAAGTGACTCGCCGCGCACGACGTTTCAGGCCAGGGACTTGCTGGATTCACAAGTGACTCGCCGCGCACGACGTTTCAGGCCAGGGACTTGCTGTATTCACAAGTGACTCGCCGCGCACGACGTTTCAGGCCTGGGACTTGCTGTATTCACAAGTGACTCGCCGCGCACGACGTTTCAGGCCAGGGACTTGCTGTATTGACAAGTGACTCGCCGCGCACGACGTTTCAGGACAGGGACTTGCTGGATTTACAAGTGACTCGCCGCGCACGACGTTTCAGGCCAGGGACTTGCTGTATTGACAAGTGACTCGCCGCGCACGACGTTTCAGGCCAGGGACTTGCTGTATTGACAAGTGACTCGCCGCGCACGACGTTTCAGGCCAGGCACTTGATGGATTTACAAGTGACTCGCCGCGCACGACGTTTCAGGCCAGGGACTTGCTGGATTCACAAGTGACTCGCCGCGCACGACGTTTCAGGCCAGGGACTTGCTGTATTCACAAGTGACTCGCCGCGCACGACGTTTCAGGCCAGGCACTTGCTGTATTCACAAGTGACTCGCCGCGCACGACGTTTCAGGCCAGGGACTTGCTGTATTCACAAGTGACTCGCCGCGCACGACGTTTCAGGCCAGGGACTTGCTGTATTGACAAGTGACTCGCCGCGCACGACGTTTCAGGCCAGGCACTTGCTGTATTCACAAGTGACTCGCCGCGCACGACGTTTCAGGCCAGGACTTGCTGGATTTACAAGTGACTCGCCGCGCACGACGTTTCAGGCCAGGGACTTGCTGTATTCACAAGTGACTCGCCGCGCACGACGTTCAGGCCAGGGACTTGCTGTATTCACAAGTGACTCGCCGCGCACGACGTTTCAGGCCAGGGACTTGCTGTATTCACAAGTGACTCGCCGCGCACGACGTTTCAGGCCTGGGACTTGCTGTATTCACAAGTGACTCGCCGCGCACGACGTTTCAGGCCAGGGACTTGCTGTATTGACAAGTGACTCGCCGCGCACGACGTTTCAGGCCAGGCACTTGATGGATTTACAAGT
>NW_026707168.1:0-27178 GCF_024137745.1 Phymastichus coffea
TAAACGTTGAATCGAGTGTCGCGTTCGATGTCTTACCCTCCTATGGCTTCCGCGGTGAACAATAAAGACTGCGCGAAAACAAGACAAAGATAACTCCTGCAACGCATACTTCTGGTTACCCTGGGCGAAAAACGTATCGCCGAGTCCTCCACCCCCTTTCCCTTTCCCCCTCGCAACGCGATCGGAGAACATCTCGGCTGCACTTGTTCGGTGAGCACGAGATAGAGGCATTGACGGGGTCAGTGTACTTGGGCGAACTTCAGCCGCGGAAGGTCACCACCTCTCGCTCTGTCGTCGCCGCCACCGCCGATTCAGCCGGCATCGATCGCGCCGCCGTCGCGAATATAGAGGGGAGCGGAGAAGAAACGCGACGCCTCCCTTCCCTGCTGCCGCTGCCAGCCGTGCGATATTGATCGGCAACTCTGCCTCGCCGCCCGCCGCCGACTACGACGACGTTTTCTGCCCTTAACTTCGACGCACCGGAGTTAAGCCTTGCGCACGCACGCCGCTTGCCGTTTTCGGACGCCAAGCTTGCGCAAAGCCGAGCTTCTTGCTTGCTCGTTTCTACATCCGCTTCGGACGCTTTGGCGGCGATCGTGAAATTTTCATTTGCGTTGTCGTCTTTGTTCATTTAAATTAAAAGAAAAAAAAAACCGTCGTTAAAAAACACGATACGCAGTGTTGAAATATTAATTGCATTGTATTCCGTGTACCCTTGTGTCGATGGAAAAAAGCCAAATGAACCGTGAAAATTCAACGATCGTCGAGAGATAAAAAAATTCGCACGTGCGAATCGAACGGTCTCTCTTTCCAACATAGCAACAGTCGCGAAATATATACCCGAACCGATGACTTGGTAACTCATATCGCTACGGGAGTTTCACCTGGCGAAAATAATCTATTTTAGCGTTTGATCACTTTTACTCAGACGGGTAATGGGGTGAGCACGTTGCCACAGCGTCTATTTCCAATGACCCCTTCCAAAGAAGTTTTTTACGAATTTTATGGCGCGCGTACGATGAACTCTCGCCAGTTTTTCGATCGATGTGTATGCTCGTTGTTGCTAACTTGCAGCGCTGTCTATTTTTGGCGTCTCGGAATCGATGCTGTGTAATTTTGTTATGAGATGCATATTCATACGGTGCCGCCACGCGCGCTACTGTGCCGCTACACCGGCCGTAATGAATTAAACATCAGTTGCTGGCACTTAACGAACGGACAAAGTGATTTTCTCGCCCCGCGAGGTTTTTTCTTGTTTTTGTCTCGCGCCTCTGCGACTAACTTTTAGCGTGTCGCGCCTCTGCGACTAACTTTTAGCGTGTTTGCGTTGCATGGACGAGTTAGTTCGAAGGAGGCGCTTTTGTGCGTCGCGAGTAATGGCGAAATTAACTGATTGCCCATATTGTGTTATTCTCATTTATCGAACGTTTAATCAGCGTCTGCAATGTCGGCAATCTACGATCAACATCGCCTGCACAATCAGTGTTTTTAGTGCAATTAACCGTTCTAATAGCGAGCACGTACACGTTGAAATCCATTGAAATACCCATCCATAGGCATGATCGCTGCAAACAGTTACCTCGCAATGAAAATCATAGACGACTCGCGGCTTCGATAAAAAAAAAAAACTTGCAGATCGTCGAAACGTTCATTGATCGCATTGAAAGGCAATGGATTCAGCTTCGCCGCGGCGTTACACAATCGAAATCTGTGTACGTGACTCGTAAGGAGTCCGTATAAATTACTCTCGCGACGTTGTGTATTTATTCGACGCTCGTCCCCCGATCGCATTGTGCAAATAAGCGCGCACGTGTGCAAACGACTTTTGTAGATCGCAAAGCCAAGTTGCGTCTTGAACAGATATAGACGACGGAGCTGGATTACCCGCGCGTCGTGTGTAACGAAAAGAACGACACGCGTGTGAATCATGCGGCCGCTTCCTCCTCCGCCTCCTCCCTTTCTGTTTCGTACCTAAACTTGCCACGCCGTGGAGCGTGTGGCTCTTCCAGAGAAGCGATTGCGTTCTCCAGCGACGTAGCGGAGAATTCCGTATTCTTCCGCTTCTCGCCGCCGACGGGCGCGCGCGCTTGATATTCCGGCGGAGTTTTCCTTTGAGGAATGGTTCTGCGTCCGCAGCGCTCTATCTCTCTCTCTCTCTCTCTCTCTCTCTCTCTCTCTCTCTCTCTCTCTCTCTCTCTCTCTCTCTCTTTCACGACCGATCGAGATCGAAGGCGACTGCAGTGCAACTGTAAATTGTGCGGCGCGGCCTCGCGCGATTCTCGCGTAGGAGAAAAATCGAGGAGCGCGGAGGCGCCCGCACCTCCCGCGCGCGTTAATCATCGGCGGGAATAAAAGCAGAACGCTTTCCACGAACGCGCGAGTACGACGACCTCAGCCTTGAGAAAAAAAAAAGGAAAAAAGAAAAGAAAGGCGCGTGCAAGGCTCGCCATGCAAATAGGTTCGATAAGTACTCTTCGCGTATTCCCCGAGAGGGACGAGAGTTGCGCAAGCGAGACAGATAGCGTCTCTGTTTCTATCTGGTCTAGTTCTTTCTCTCACTCGCGCTTGCGTTGATTTACCATCCGATGACTGAACTTTACGATCGAGCGCTTTATTTTTAACTTGTTCGTCGCTCCAATTTTAAAAGTCGCGCGGGCACGTGCGCGCGAGCAATGATACGAGCTTTATCGGGCAACTTTGACCACCGTATCGCCGAAATTTGCCGCCGGATACTCGATTATCTTTGAGGGATCGACCGCTACTTGCGTTCGTTAGTTCCAAGTGCCAGGAATTCCCCGTGAAATCTAACCGAGTTCGTGGTCGACGAAAGCTCATTCGATGACCGAACGTGTAAACAAGCGTCACGGCGAAGCTCGCGGGAGGTTTTATTCCTCTCTAAACCGAGCCGTTAAAACACACAGCGATCTTTTTTTCCCCTGAAGAGCACACCTGTGGCGCGTTAACGATTATCGTCTCTCTCTCTCTCCTCTCTCTCTCTCTCTCTCTCTCTCTCTCCTCTCCTCTCTCTCTCTCTCTCTCTCCTCTCTCTCTCTCCTCTCTCTCTCTCTCTCTCTCTCTCTCTCTCTCTCTCTCTCTCTCTATCCGACACAATCTTCAAACTACGAAATTGACTCGTTCCGCATTCCAGCGTGGGAAATCCAGGTATAGAAGAGTGGGGAGGATGATTGATTAAACGTCCGCGCATCCCCGACGCGCAAATGTTGAATTTTTCAAAGTCGATAAATTTTGAACAGCGAGCTCCGGGGGAAGATTGAAAAAATGTTCCTCTGTGTAGTTTATATCCAGGGCTTTATGAAATATTCGCACTTTTATTACGAATATTGTTTTCTTGTGTTTCGCAGGCTTTTCGAACGCAGTTGAATTCTTTCGCGGACGAAATATAAAGAAAAACAAAAGGGCACACCACCTCTTAGTTGTCGGAACGTTGCAAGTCGGAGAAACAGAATGCGCACGATCGAAGAGAAAAAAGGCCTGCAATTTGTGCATCCCACGTGCGCTTAATTCGGATTTAGGAGGCTGCTACGTTACTTTATTGGCGATTTTCCTTGTTAGTAGCGGCTAGGGGCAGCGAGTTTGTTGAATTTGTACTCTCTCTGCACTTTATTTCTTGGGTCTATTTTCCGTTTGCCGAAAAGCGCATTCACGCGCGCTTATTCAGTTTGTAAGAATAGAAGACGATCGCTTCAACATCTAATTGATGACGCTCCGACGGGCGCGCGCTTCGAGAAATGTGTATTGTACGCCAAGAACGAAGAGCCGCGTGCAATTGTTAGGAAGATGAATCGCGCAACACCTAAAAATTCCTGGCACTGAGTTTTTTGTCCGCGCTCGAGCCGTTAATCAATCATTGGAAAGTTCATTTACGATGACGTAAATGTGAGCGTACGAGCGAAGTTATTGAACCCAGAGAGAAGCGTTTAGTGAAGGCGTCATCAAAAACAGACCGAAGTGCTTGCGTCATCGCGCAATCATCAGCGGTTAATCGGGAAAAGGGTAACGGGGTCGTCGTCGTTAAGTAAAAATCCTAAAATTAAACAAAAGTTACAAACAAAAGAGCTACACCAAGCCGTCGACGCGGATGAGCCGTGGCATGAAACCCACTCCCTGGCGCGACTTTCGTTGAATACACTGGACAAAGGCAGGAGCGGGATTAAGACGTTGTAGCAGGGGCTTAATAATTCAGCTGAGCCGAGTAAAGGATCAGAGAGAGAGAGGGTCAAACTCACTCCCTCTCTCTCGTGCGCCGTGTATACTCAGCGAGAGTCAAAGTCGATGAAGCGATATCCCAACGACAATCCGTCCGGAGGAGCATCGTTCGCCTGCGCGAAAATCTCGTTGCGCGTTTACAGAGTAGTATTTCATTTTCTTTTGTTTATTCCGAGCCAATGGACTTTCACAACGATCTTCTCTCGGTCTCCTTTTCGACTAGAGCAAAAGTTCGCAAATCGAGGGACGGTCTTCACGCTTTTCTCCAATCGAACCGTCAGTCGAGCGCGACCGCGCGAAAAGATACGCGAGAGGTAATATTTCAAGCAAACTTACGTATCGAGCAAACGTCGCCTTACTTTACTCTCTCTTTTTTCTCAATCCGCGGCATACGCGCGCGTTTCTACTTTTTCAAAACCCGACTACGTGACACTTCAATCTTCCCTATCGCAATTTCGATATCCATCGACGGAGTAAAATAAAAAGAAAAAAAAAACGTCAATTACGCAACCATTTAAATGGAAAAAAGCTGTCGGCCAATATTACAGAGTGTTTGCCGCGCGTCCGTAGTACAAAAATATGCGACAACGCGTACGCGCGTAGATATCGGTGATCGATGAAACATTGGCAGGGAGAGGCGTCGCCAAAAATCGCATCGGTGTTTCACGTGTCGCTCTCACTCTCGCCCTCTCCTCGATGTGCATGCGCGGGAGGAGGGTAACTGGATACACGTACGCACGTCCGGTGTCGTGCGAAGGGCTTCGCTCGCTGAATATCTTCTCGCCCGACACTCTTTCCCGCATGGTGTGCGGGACAATATTTTTTTGTTTTCCGTCGTGAAGGGACGAAAGTAAAAACGACGAGCTATTGACACAGCGCAGTCGGGGGAGAAAAACTTGGTATTAAAATTGAATTTTAAAGTCGTGGAAAGAGAGATATGAGTCGCGGGAGAGGAAGAGAGGCGGTAAATTAGAAATGAGACCGACGGATCGATAGGATACACACGCGGCGAGGTATCAAAAACACGTGTCTATCGGAGCGAAGGAGGGGGGGGGGGGGTGTCAATTGCGAAAAGAGGCAAAAGCAAGGCGCGAGAAGCAGCTCCTGAGTTATTGATTAGCACCACGAACAAATATATCCATCGCTCGCTCGCTATGAGGCTTCTCTATCTCCGATTACCGCACCACCTCCTTTATCGATCTACCACGGTATTTATTAGTCTTCTATCGTCGCTGCGTCGGGATTCACGACTCTCTCGCTATCCGATCTGCTTTCCGTTTGTCATTCGCCGAACGAGCGTAGCGTCGGGCGATTGGCGCGCGAGCACGGGCGTCTTCTGTCATTCGGTCGCGGGCGCGCGCCGCGGCCGCGCCTCCATCGCGATCGATGGAGCAGCCCCCCTTCGGCAAGAGATCGCGAAATGTTTTCGCCGAACGACCGGCGGATCGAAGGCGCTCGTGCGCGGCCGGCGCTGCGCGAGAGCCGGCGCCCTCCGCTCGTTATTAATCAAAGCGATAAGCGCGTCCCGGCCAGAACTTGTAGTTTACTCGCGCGCGAAACTCTCGCGGGGGCCGAAGGTCGAGCACGGGCCAGGCAAGTTGGCCGGGGGCGCGCAATTAAGGCGGCGAGCGCGCTCGGGACGCGTTGATTTATCGACGGGCTCGGACCAAGTTTCTGCTCTCGCTCGGTCTCGCGGTTGACGCGCGCAACGTCGTTAGCTCGGCCGACGACGCCGGCGCGCGTTCGTCGTTCGCCGTCGCCTTTCTTCCGAATGTGCGACGCAGCGACGCAGCGACGCGCGCCTACGCCGTTTGCACTCTCCGTCTGCGAGAGTCCCGCTCGGCAGCGTCACGGCACAACAACGCCGAGCCGCACGAGAGAGGGTCCTTTGTTTCGACTATTTGGCCCGCGGCACCCTGTCCGCTCCCCGTATGCTTCCCTGATTTCTGCTTGCTAATTGTTGATTATCCTTTTGTCCGTGGCGCTGCTCCTCGCGTTCTAGACGTGCTGCTCGGCGGCGTGCTAAAGCCCAATTAGCCGGACGAACAAAAACGCAGCTCGAAAGATCCTGCAGCCCAAGCTCATAAATCCGAGCGAGGGGGCGGGGGGCGGGGGGCGGGGGGCGGGGCGGATAAAGAAGTCGACGACTTTGTTTTTCCTCTCGCTCCCTTTCGCGAGCTTCAACTTTTCACTCGGGCACACGCCCGATCAATCGATCGTGTATCTTTAATAGCGGCGCACGGTAGGGCCGGCGTATATACTTGGATAACGAGCGCGATCGTAAAGTCATCGGACGAGCGCGACAGAGCTCCATTCGCCGACTTGGCTGTAATTCCCGTAATTGACGTAAGGCTGCGCGACGCTACGTGCCAGACGTTCGGCTCGCGAGCGCCGCCGCTTCTCGCTCCAAATTTTTACGATCAACTCTCGAGAGCTTCGCGCGGATAGTCGTCGGCGATCAAATGATCGGCGACCCGTTGCCGCACGCCCGAGGCTCGCGTCCACGGCAGCTTCGGACTCGCGTGAGGCGCAAAAACTCGAGGCTCGCGGGCGTCGTTTAAAATACGCAGTGACGCATCAGCAGCATCTGCTCGGATCTCTCCGGTTCGTTTTTCCGTACCGGCACGACGCGGAGAGAAAAAAACAAGCAATCGAGCAAAAGAGCGCAGATAAAGATAAAGAGGCTGCATCTCCGGCGGCCGGCGTGACGTAAGTGCGATTCATTCTAATTGAACGGAGAGAGGGGAGAGGGAATAACGGGGCGACGTGTGACACACGAAAGAGCTCGCGAATTATCGGCTAGCCGAAAGGTCGAGCGCGCGAGGTTTATCGGAAAATCGTTGCGGCGAGCGTCAGACCGAGCGACTGCGTGTGAGCTTTGACCTGACGGAGCCTCATGATTTTTTGTTTTTTTTTCCGCCGATTTAATTGGAGAAGCGAGCGGTGGAGGACAAGCACGACGACCAGATCGAGTCGCGTCGATTCCGGGCGACAACATCCGCGCTGCTGTGTTCGCCAAGCGAACGGCAGCAGTGCATTACCTAATTAGCGCGAGAAAGTAGATTCAGGCGCAATCCTCGCGCGAGACAAGATTTGTTTTTGTGTGTTTTGGGCGTGATGTTTTTCAAAACAACGCGTGGAAAGCGCGAATGCGAGGCAAAGTCGAAGAGCAATTTGCACGCTTTAGGACGTCACGTGATCGATTATCGATTGGGCGTGCGACTCGCGCATTAAATCTCAGCCGATGGATCGGATTCAAGGCGTCGAGGTCGAGAAACTGTAAAGGTCTCACCGCGAAGTAGAAAAGCTCTCTGGTGGTCGGCAACAAAGGATCTAATTTTGCGCGAAGAACAAGAAGAGGATGCCTCTCTTTCTCTCTTCTCTCGCGATCGATCCCCGTGGCAACTCGTTATCCCGGCCGGAGCTAAGGACCGAGCAGAAGAGTGTCAATTTGCCCGAGAGGGCATTCGATTTGCTAAATTTAGCGGCTTTTTAATCAACGCCTCGTTATTGCCCTGCCCTCCCGCCGCCGCCAGCACAAATATTTGCACGCTTGAGTGACCGACGCTGTGCACTTGTTGCCAGAGAGCGGGCTTTTGATGTTTCACTTTGGCTGGCTCGTGTTTCCTTTTTTTCTTTTTGTTTTACGCGAGCGTCTGGCGCGAAGAGACGCCTCTTTTTTCCACCCCCCCCCCCTTATTTTTTTTATTATTTTCCGGACACAGGCTTGCTTTGGCGAGAGGATTCTCGGGCGCCTCGTCGAGAAGCTGCGCCAGTGGACGCAAGAGGGGGAAAAATTGGCTGGAGTCGTCGGCACAAATACGTCGGGGGGTCGCTCGTCAATTTTCCGCGGACGGCGCGCGTCACCGTAGTCACGCGACGCGTTCGTATTCCCAAGCGCCCCGAGATCGCGGGTACCGACAGCGCGCGCGCGCGCGGACAGCCGCGAACGTTCGCTCGCTTTTTTTTTGTTCCTCGCAGCTCTGTACACGAGTGGCAAGTCGGCGAGTGCGCGGCGTTTTGCGCCTCGACGGACCGGAGTGCGTTCCGTTCAAAACGTACCAATTGCGAAGAAACGCAAATCATCTGCGAAGCGAGGCTTTGCTTATCTTTCATTTTTATCGAATTTCAGTGGAGTCGCACGAGCGTAGGTGACACAGCGTGGTGTGTTTGGCGGCTCGCACGCACGCTCGACATTTCGCGACTGCTAATCCGAAAAATCAATCGTACGTAAACGCGAATAATGAGGATGCAAAAAGGAAGGCCATGGCATTGCGAAGAAAAAGACTTTGTCCTCGCGCGTGCGCAACGTTAATAAGCATTCCAAATGAGTAACGACAGGGCCGCTAATCTGTCGAGGAATTAGCATAGGAAAGGAGTAGCTTATCTCCCCCTCGGCGATAAGAAGCGAGCTCGTCGACTATTTCTCATTTAGGAGCGTTAAAGTTGAGAAGAGCCGGGGGATGTATTAGTTGCCGAGGAGATGTTACAAGTTTCAGAGAGAGGATGCTAGTCGTGTCTATCCCCGGCGCGACAGAGAAATCGCGCAGACGAGGGAAGTTGCCTCCTTGTCCCGCCGATGTCTGCGCGCAGCGGAGGGGCGGGATAAGCTACTCCGGTCTCGAGCGAAGTGAAAAAGTCGATCAAGGTTGGCCGTGCAACATCGGACGCGCCGCCCGCGAGATTGTTCCTCTTCCGGGTTGCTCCGCCTCGTCGCAAGCATCCGTCCCGGGCGCGTAAATCCTCGTCTCGCAATGGTAAAAGTCGGCCGACTTTTTTTTTTTTTATTTCTCTGCCGAGTTTTACGCGTACGCCGGTATCAAACGAAGCCGCGCGCAGGTCTTCCGAAACATTGATGGCGCGGCCGTTGCCGCTTCCCGCGCGCACGCAACAAAGCCGTCTCCATGAAACACTCGAACGGCCAAACGTCGCTGCTCAACTTTCGCATCCCGGCATCGCGCGATTTTCACTTCGAGGCGCGTACCGTCGTGCGAGGATCATGACGAGTCCAACTCTTATCCGCCGCTCTTGATCGCGAATTGTAGCGTCGCGACGAACGAAATGTTATCGTCGGGCGCTACTGCAACGTAATTCAGCGATGCCGCATTAATGATGCAACTCGTCGCGAAACGCTATAAATAAGCGAAGCGCGGCCTATTTGCATATTCGCCGGACACGTTTTCAGCGAAGGCGGAGGGAGGGGGTGGAGAAGAGCGCTCCAAATCCAAACACGTCAGGAGCGCAGATGGAAAAAAGAGGAGAGCGCCCGCGCGTATCGCTTAATTACATCGACGCCGTCACTTTCGATAGGAGCTCGCCCGCTTGGCGTAATCGCGCCATCGAACCGGACTGGCAAGTCCCGGCGGCAGCGGCGAGTCGCCATGAGTACAGCGAGAGAGAAGAGGTCAGTGTAACAAAGGAGGTATGCCGTAAGTACTCGGTGCTTTGTTTGCTCGCTCGCTCGCTTTGCTCTTTCTTGCTCGGCTAATTGGGATTTGGTCATTGGGGCCAATGGCTTCTTTGGCCGCGGAAAAGTACCTCCGGAGTGGGCTTTCTATGCGCTGCCTGGAAACTTGGGAGAAGCTCGATGAAATTTGCTTTTCAAGTGTGCCAGTCTTGTTCCAAACTTCGTTCCGTGCTATGAATTAGACGATGATCGAAGACAAACGTGAAAGTTGTTGTCGACACTCTACGAGATAAAGAAACAAAGCGCTGTCGCTGTCATGGGTTTTTTTATGAGAAGCCATCGGAAAATACTCCGTACGCGTAAGCCAGTCGTTTACCGCGATACAAACGCTCGAAAACGAAGAATAAAATCTTGGCGTATTTAAATTGGAACCGAAAAATTCTCTCCCACGTCAATTAACTAACAGCTGTTTTTTCAGCCTCAACTCGATAGTTAACAATTTATATTCCCAGCGCAATTTTAACATCACCGATAATAATGGGCGTTTCTTCTTTTTTCTTTTTCGAGAAAAGAGAGCCATAAAGCTCTCAGCTGTCATTAGCACAGACCCTAATAAAACCAATTCCTCGATCGCGCAGCCCTCCAAAGTCTTCTTCTTCTTTTCTTTCTCGTTGGTGCACACCGGAGGCGGAGGGCCGCCACCGCCGATCCGCGAGAGTGCTCTCGAGAAACTCGATTGTCTCGCAGGGCCCAAGATAAAAAAAAGAAAAGACGCGCTATTGAACTTGTCTCTCTCTCTCTCTCTCTCTCTCTCTCTCTCTCTCTCTCTCTCTCTCTCTCTCAAAAAAGAACTCAAACAAGGACGTTATATACCTTTTGAAAGTGTTCTCATTAGCCTGAAAAACTTTTCATCGCGCCGAGATTCTCAATGAAAAAAAAGGTGAAAACGGGTTGGATAACGTATAATGGAAAAAGCCGGAGATGAAATTAGAAATTTTTACGGCCGTTGTGCAATAATATACGCGCGTATGTAATCGCAAACGTTGATGCTTTACGAAGGCATTATGTTCGTCTACTGGCACGTTAATTTATTTTTTAACGTTCGGCGTGGTAATATACTTTTCATCCGTCGTGGAAAAGGGGAGAAAAAAAATTCTTTTTCATCCGGCTCCGAGTATATACGTCAATTCATGACTGGAATATTTGAAAAAGTCCTCGTGCCACGCATAAAACTGAATTTACAACCTCTAGAACAGGCATAAAGCTGAAAAATTTCGATAAATTTTATAAGGTGGACGGGTAAAGAAAAATCAGTGCGAGTGATCGACGTTGGTTATGTCTGGACAGAAGAAAAGAGAGAGGATCGCGAGCGCAACAAGCATAGCAAGACTGTCCAACAAATGAACTGTTGCGGCGCTCTGGCGTTCCTTTGTTCGGCTGCTCGTACGTAGGTGAACCGCCGGGGCTCATTCTCATGGCGTGCGCCGGAGAATGCAAAAGGCTCAAAAAAGACGGCGGCGGCGACTTCTCCTCGCTGGCGGCGGATAAAATGACCACTGCGAGAGAACTGGCGAAGAAGAGGACGCCGTGTACCCACGTACAGCCGCGACGTGTGCCGCTGACGGCCACGGGAAATTCATGGGAACTTTACCAATCGCGACGACCCCCCCCCCTCCCTTCCTCCTCTCAGCTGTGAAGACACGCCAGCCGCGAGTTTTCCCGCGTTGCTGGCTCGCGCGACTGGGCGAAAAGCGCGCGGCTCGTCGGAGCGAGCGGCAGCGCGGAGCAGGGAGCGGCGCGGAAAGCGGACGACCGGCGGCGAATCGACGCGCGGAGCGAGAGAGCCGAGCGAGTTCTTTGTCCCGCGCTCGTATGCAAGAGAGCGCGGAGGTTGGCCGCGCGCACGTGTGTGAGTGTGGGTGCAGTAACCCATGGCGCGCGGTCCCTGACTCCACCGATCGCCCGCGCGCTCTCGGTCGTCGCAACGGGAAGTGCAACTATTGCCGCGCGTCCGCGAGCCTCCGAACGCGCGCACGTCCGAGCCTCTTTCCAGCCAAGAACACCGCGCGCTTTATTCGCCACGAGCGGCTCGGGCTCGTGCTCGACCGCGGCGACACGTATCGGCTGAATTTACGACGCAATTAGCGCAACGAGACGAGGCACTTTGCAGGCCGCTCGATTCCGGTTTGTTTGCCGGCGACGCTCGCATTAACCACGACCGATTGAATAATTACTCGCCCGTGTATATTTTAACGAAGCGCCGCGCGGCTTCCGCAGTCGATTGACTTCGGAGTCGGCGCGCGCGCGGAAATAACGGCGCTGAGATCTCTGTTATCGTTGGTCTCGAGCATTCCACGCCGCGAGAAAACGCGACGTTCTCCTTGCGGAGCGTGCCACAATGAGCCGCCTCGGAAAGACAAGCGGAGCGGCGCGCGCCGTGGGGCACAATAATAATGAGCCCACGCACGCGCAGTTTTGTTCGGTCGAGCAAACATCCGTTTCGGTATTAGTCTTCCACGCGGCATCCTCGTCGCTTTATGAAAGGAGCCTAGTTTCTTTCTCTCTCTCTCCGTCGCTGACAGACAATGCACGTCGAAGCTTCGCGCTCGTCACGAAAAACTCCACTGGACGAGCTGATTCGGTCGAACGTGGCGTGAAAATCGGGACTTGGCGCGGAAAGCGACGACGCGTCCCAGGCTCGCCGTGCATTACATTTGCGCAGCTGAACGTCCGCGTCTCCGATTGCATTTGCGCTCGCGAACTTGACGTTTCGCCGTGTAAACAAGCGGTAAAGCGACACTTGATTAGGTCGGCGAAAACAATCGCGCGTTTCCCGCGGCGGCGCACACTTGTGTGATTCGAAAGCTAAGGTTACCGGGAATCGCGACTGCTCACCGAGATACGGCCGCGTCGGCTTAGTCGAGCGCTGGAGGACAATCGACTGACCTTAAAATCCCGTCCGTCGCTGCGTTATCGGTGCGTCAGCAAGAAACAGAACGAAATCCTTTCGTGCGATCGTCTCCCCCGAAACAGGACAGCGTCGGGTCGACGTGTCACGCACCAAGCGGACGTAAGAAGCTCGCTCGTGTTCTCTCCCTCGCTCCAAACGGAAACGCCTTCACCTGCAATCACAGTCCAAATTCTAATTGGATTATCGAGTGTCGAGCCCCTCCGAGCCCCGCCGTCAAATCGCTCGTTTCGGTCGAATTGCGGATAAGCGAAGCCGAACGATCGTTCTTTCGAGGCAAGAAGAGCGCCAAAGGATCGTCGGACAGAGGCGTCGATTCTCCACGAGTCGTGAATAACAATCGTAAGTGGCGTGCAGTTAGGCGGAGAAAAATGATTACCCAGAGCTATAGTTCATTCACGGCAATCGCGCGCTCATCATAATACCTCTTCGCTAAATAGCCCCTCTCCTTTGCGTCTATGCACGTCCGATCGATGGCGAGGCGTGCATAAAGCGCGGACAGCGGTCGCTCCGCGATACGCGCGCGCGCGGCTCCGATTCGGGAGCGGACTTTTTTCTTTCTCTTTTCTTTATCGCCAATTCGAAGATCGTCTGCACTGTTTACGGCGACAGCTGACTCGGCTACATTCCGGCGTGAAAGGCCGATAACGGCTCTTCCTTCGTCAGTGAAATCCGAGCCGGATTTTCGTCGATCGGAGGAGGGAGACGAGAGTGGAGAAGCAGAAAGCGCGCCGAAAATCAAGCGATTGCTCGTCCGGGCAGCGAGCGGCGCGCTGCGGTCACGCACTCGTTCGTGCAGCGCATCTTATCGTTTGCGCGCTGCGGTTGTTCGGCTGCTCGAGCCTAACTGGCCCTCTCGCGCTGGTCCGGCCTCGTCGCCGAGGCGCGCCGGGATGTCATTTGTGCCGCCGAGAGGGCGCCTGGCTCGCGCCGAAAAAACACGAGCGACGGTCGCGCGCGCCGCCGCGCTTCTTGTTTACGCTTCTCGCGAGAGAGGCGAGAATCAATCGCCGGCGGCGGACCTCGCGATCGCGCGCGAGCGCCTGCTTTCACCCGCGAGAGCGAGAGGGCAGATCTATCTCGGTTACGTCGCAATTGTTTATTGCGCAATTGCCGGCGAAAGGAAGTGCGCGCGCACGCGCGCATCGGAAACTCGGGGGGAAAGCCAATTTTTGCGCGCGACGCGCGGTGAAGACGGCGAAAGCGAGGGCAGTGCCTGTTAATTATGTGGTACGTATAATAAGCCGGTGAAAAATGAATTGCGTTTCTCGGGAAATGCGCCGCCAGTGTACATCGGCTTTTAGCTTAAAAGCTTTCGAGATGAAGTAACGCGTTGCGTTTCAGCAGGTTTGCATAATCTACCGGGCGCGCGACCTCTTCCTCCCTTCAGCGGGCTCATGGAAAAATTAATGGGCTGTCCGAACAGCCTCAACGTAAGCAGTGCCGGCTTGCGAGTCCGAGCGACGCGTAGCTTGCGCCAATTTCGACGCGACTACGTACGCGAGGGAGGCAGTGGTGGGTCCAAGCACGCGATCCGAGCGGGAGGCTAACGAGTAATCGTTGTTTCGGGGCCAGATTGCGGAGGATCGTGCGGCGGAAGAAACAAGTATTACGTGTTCATGTCAGCCCAAGTGCGCCAACGGGTAGAGTCGAGCCGGAGAGTCGTCCACCTGTAACAGCAGAAAGCAGAAAAAGGCAAATGTATAAACGTCGCCGATGGAAACAAACAAATAATGCGCACCATTAGCCGGCGCGCGAGACGGCTGTACATATGCACACGCTCGGCCGATTACCACCTCCGAACAAGACAACAATGCCACTCAGCCGCGCGCTAAACGAGGACAAAGAGTAACGCTCCCCGCCCTGTCTATATTCTCGCGGGCACGTAGCGTATGCAGGTCGCGCGCGCGCGCAATTAAAGCGACGACAAGCGACCGGCAAAAACGGCCCACTCTTTTCCCTCTCTCTTCGGCCGGGATCGCACGCTCCGGAACGTTGTTCCGCGCAAACATGCCAATATCGCCTCGGAAGATTATTATCTTATCGGCGCGCGCGAGGCTTCTAAAAAGCACTCGGGTCGATGAGCAAACACGGCGCGCTGTCTGTCGGCGGAGAGCGCGCGCGATTTACGACGGCGTCCACTCGCCGAGGAGAGGATTCACCGAGTCGCAACGGGCGTCTGATTCGCGTTTCGCGCGCAAAAATTGAAAGCTCACCAGATTATCGCTCGTAAAAGCCCTGGCGAGCTGCCGTTCGGTCTTAAAACTGCACGCTCGCGTTTCTCTCTCTACCTCTCAGGGCTATTATTTCGCGTCGACGACTCTAACACCTGCTTATCGATTGCGTGCGGCGCGTTATAACCGGCAAGCTTTAAAGTTGTAATCGAGCGACGACGAACGATAAAGCTCTCTCGGTGAATTATGTCATTTGAAGCTTAAGGCTGTGCACGCCCGTTTGAAAAATTAACGACCTCGGTGTTTCCAGCGCTGCACGTTAGAATTCGTCGGCAGTGCGCGTATGTGTGCGCTGTGCAAACATGCCGATTGCCGCACTGCGCGCTAGTAAATATTATTGTTGTCGTCGCGCGCGGAAAATGTTATCCCAATGGAAACTAAATGAATGTCAAGCGCAAGAGGGTTGGGAAGAGAAGGATGAGGGACGCACGTGCGACTGCGCAACGAGACGGACCTCGGTGTTCAAATGTCATCATCTCGAAGCGCGAGAACGAATCTAATTAGGATCACGCGTGGCGCTCTAATAAAATTGAACGCGCGCGGCTTTGAAAGTAAAACGGCCGGAGAGCGCGGGGGAGGGGGGGGGGGAGGGGGAGGAGACAGAGAGAACGCACACGCGTGTCGTGCTTTTGTTCTTTCGGAGTTTCTTTGACGTGCCTACAAAGCGCTTGATCCGACGCAATACACTTTACTCCTTCGCTCGTGCATAATTGCACCGTGTGTGTACTCGTAACTGCTCTTTGTTCCGCGAACACGAGCTCTCAATTATGAATTTCAGAGCTCGTTTGGCAGGATTTCTTCATCAAAACCGCGTTTGCGGTGAGCTTCGATAAACACACGCGTGGCATGAATAGACATCGAGTTTGTGCGATCGATAGAGACGAGGAGGAGGTGGTGGCCGGTCGATTGTATTGCCACTCTAGAGAGAGGCAGAGTCGGTCTGTGCATTCGCAGGGCTTGCACGATTAAGTATGTTGCCGAGAGTTTCGACTGTTAGCCTCCTGCCTCCTCCTGCTAGGAAATTCGGTTGCCAACGCGTTAACCTCCATTAGCCGCGATAGGTTAATCAGCCTCTGTACGTTTGTCGATCTTGGTCTGTTTGATGGACTCGGCGCATACAGTCACGCCCTGCACTGTTCAAATTGGCACTGGGATTATCGCTGCTAATGCAGTTTTGTATTTTGAGGAATGAGAGAGACTAGCTAGCATATACAGAGCATTCACGTCACACAGGCGTCCAATCTTCGTGGCAGTCGATTGATAGATCGACGTAGCTCCGACGTGCGCCCGTGTATAACATTCAACCCTCGAGGGAGAGAGAGGTAAGCAAACCAACGTAAAGTTAGCAAAACTGTTCGACTAACTTTTTTTCATCGAAATTTAATTACACGCGAGTCTGTTGATTTTAATTACTGGGCGGCGTGCTGTGTGATTTACTCTTCAGCGGGCGAGTCAATAGAGATAGAAGAAAAAAGAATAAGAGCAAACAAGGATGAAGAACGCGCTGTTCAATAAAGTTAAAAGGGTTTAATTAGGCCGAGCCAGACGCAATACAAATAATTGTCGTTCTATTTTTTCCTCTCCTTTTTTTCCCCTCTATCTCGACGTTTGCTTTACATCAACCTCGTTTCTCCAATATTGCATTCGTCGTTATTAAGCTGCGAGGGAGAAGCCGTCCTTTTTAGAAAGAGCGCTCGCGGCGTCCTTCGTCGCTGTTGCCAAGGTGGCGCATTCTGGCCTGCGTTTTCTTGCTCGCCTCCCCCCGCCCCCTCCCCTCCCCGCCTTTTGCCCCTTTTGCATTTCGCACGCGACACTGCGCCGCTCTTCTCTTTTCAAATCGCAGTATCCAAGTGGTGGAACATTCTCACCAACATTCGCCGTGAACGGGGTTATTCGAAATATTCCCCTTCGCTGAAACGCTCCGAGCGTTCTGTGCGTGCTTCCAGAGCATCTGCGGGAGTGCAATAAATTGTTTGCCGTTGAAGCTGAAAGGTTTCAATTTGATACCCACAGTCAAAGAGTCGACCTGTGCCTTGTCTTTAGACAGCAGATCAGTGAGCAAGTCCATAGCAACAAAGGCGGCGACCTAATGACGCCAGACGTAGAAAAGTACACAATAGATGCTCGAAAACGATAAGCGAGAGAGGCGGTTACTCAAGTCGGCGCGCAAAGGGTGTGTGCGTGCGCGCGCGTGTGTGGCGATACAATGCCCACGCCTCTCACGGGATTGTCGCCGGCGCCGCCGCAATTTCCCAATCGCGAAACAACTTGCCTGCCGCACACGATCTAGGACACCGATGCTTTGCAATTAGTGATCATTTTCAAATGCTCGTCAGCGGACGGGTGCAGGATTTAGCCTTGTTCCACATCTCAAGCAACGGAACACAAAGGATTTACTAGTTTGATAGGTCAGTGAAATAATTATAACAGGGCGTTAGTATTTTCGTTAAAAAAAAAGTTTTCTTTCGGAAGGCTTACAATTGTTTACAATTGTTTACAATTGTTAAAGGCACGAGGGCTCAATTACAACAAGTTGGATAAAAATACAATTGTCAAACGTATGAAAAATAATAGCTTTGAAAAAGCTATGCGTTTGTAAAATCATTATTCTTCTAAAAATAGTGCGATATTCATTGCTTGGTTAGTATAAATCTTCGTAAACTTCATCGCTTCGTCAGTACAAGTCTTTTTTATAAAATTTACTCATTAAGAGGTATAATTCGCAGGCACATAAAAAATCTACAATTGAAATTTCCTAGCAAGATTAATACGAGTCAAGTCAAAAGATCAAAAATTCAACAATTTCAAAAAATAAATCAACGTAATATTTCTCAAAAAAAAAATGACAATTAAAAAGAAAGGAAGAAAAAAGACAAAGAAAAGGTATAATCTAGAGGTTGGTCGTTCTATTCCGTCTCGTCATCGTCCGCCGGTTCGACTTTGATGTCGACATCGGGATCGAGCGTTGGCTCAACTTTGATGGTGATGTTAACAGTCTCGGCGTCCTTCATGATGGGCTCGGCCGAAGTTTTGCGAGCGGCCGCAGCTTTGTATCTTCTGGTGGGCAAGAGCTTGGCGAGGTCGGGGTCTGCCTGGAATTTGGCGCAGTTGCGGGTATGCACCTTCATGTTGTCCTGTCTGTTGAAGCCTTTATGACAGCCGGGACACTTGTGTCTGCGCACGAAAATAAAGCGTGAGACGGGCGAGAAGGAGAGGGGAGGGGGTGGTCGGCTGACCGTTTCTCGTCGTGCACGGCCATGTGCGTGGTGAGGTGGGTCCTCTGGGCGAAGGTCTTAGCGCAGATCTCGCACTTGTACTTGCGGATGCCCTGGTGCTTGAGAATGTGATCCTGCAGCATCGATCCGTTCTTGTAGACGTTCGGGCAGATGGGACACTGGTGCCTGCCGTCCGAGTGCACTTGCTGCTCGCAGGCAAAAGCGTTTACAAGCAGGCGCGCGCGAGCGCGAGGGGGGCGGGTGGGCACTTACGTATACGTGGTTGTGCAGGGCCTTCCTGGTGGTGCATCTCTTGGCGCAGACCTCGCAGACGTAGTCTTTGGTGTGCACATTGGCGTGGTGGCGGCGCAGCGCCTTCTCCGTGCTGACGTAGGCCAAGCAGATGTCGCACTTGATCGCGTTGGACTCCTCGTGGGTGTTGCGGTGGGCGCGCATCTTTTTGGTCGAATAGAAGCCACGGCCGCAGATGTCGCACAGCACGTCCTGCTCTCACAAGGGCATATAGCACCTCGCTGTAATAGCTCTCTCGCGGCTCGCCGGCGCGCCATACCTTCTCGGCCTTGTGCTTGGTCAGGTGGGCCACGAGCACGCGCTTGTTCAGGCAGCCGAAGTCGCAGTAGTCGCAGCGATACGGCTGCGCGCTCGAGTGTGCGAGCATGTGCTCCTTGAGCAGCACCGCCACCGAGTAGCGCTTGTCGCACTGCTCGCACTTGAAGGGCTTGAGCTTCAGGTGGAACTTGCGCACGTGGCCGCGGATGCTCGTCACCGTCAACGTCTTGAAGTCGCACGCGTGGCACACGTACGGCAGCATGTCGAAGTGGCGCCACACGTGCACCTGGCCGCACGCCGTTCTCGCGTCAGTTCCCGCCGCCAGCCAAACAACAAATAAGTAAAGGTCCACCTACTTGACACTTGTCCAGGCGTGGATAGGCGCTCTGGCAGAGCTTGCAGCGGTATGTCTTGTCGCCGCCCACCGAGATGGCCTTCTTCACTTTGCGCTTGTCCACGAAGCTCAGATCCAGATAGTAGTAAGTCTCGATCTTACGCCTCTCCTCTTCGCTGATCAGCTCGTTCACTCTTTTAGTCGGCTCTTGCCTCTTCTCTTCCGCGCTCGTCGCCGGCGCTGCCTCTTTTCTCAGCGCGCTCCTGCGTCTCGTCGTCGTCGACGTCACCGACGTCGACGTCGTCGTCGCCGTCTTGGTCGCTGCGTTCGCTGCGTTCGCGGCGCTCACGGCGCTTGTCTTTTTTCTCGGACGGCCGCGTTTCTTCCTGCTACCTTGCTTTGACACACTCTCGTCACTTGTCTCCATTGTCGCAATGCTCGCGCGACCACTTGCCACTTCGCCTGTTTTCATTTAATAAATTGATTGCTTTGAGTCTCGGTTAATTCTTTGAGGCACCACTTTAACTGTTGTTTCAAAATAAAAGATCATTCGCGAAATCGATAACTAAAAATAACATGGAAAAACGCTTTCTTTCGAGAGCACTGTCAAATGTCCAAAGCCACCTCGGACGTCGATAAAACAAAACGACGTCGCGGCGGCGGCGGCGGCGGCGGCGGCGGCGGCGGCCCTCGGGAGAAGGGCCGCGCGCGCAGACGGAATTAACAAAGAACCGTTGCTGCAGCGTCACAGAGGCAGAGCGTCGCCAACGTAAAATGGCGCGTCCAAGGATTAGGGGGACTCCTCACAGAGACCGCGGATCAACGTCCTCCTCCTTTTCTTTTTCATTAGCAAAATTCAATCTCGAGTCGAGCAGCTTCTGCGTTTTAATGCGCACCAAGTCGCAAAGCAACGGCCCTTCTCCCCGTCGTTGCTTTGCGACGACCCCGCAATTTCGCTTTCGACTCGAAATTAAGAATGAGATTGCTAATTAGCTCGCGAAACGGAGTAATCGACATTCCTCCGATGACGAGTGTGCGCGTTGGGATGAAAAAAAAAATAAATAAATGAAGAGCAGAAGGAAAACGGCATGAGCGAAACCGACACAAACGCCCTTGCCGGATGCACCGCGCCAATTACGGGCGACACATTGTGCAGCCGGCGCATCGAAACGTATTTCGTTTGCGCGCATGCATACGGCTCTTTTCGTTTGTCGGAAGAAACGAATGATATGCGCTAATTTTTCACGTTTTTTTTCTCTTTTTTTTTTATTGCAGTTCGTACTCTCTGTTGGCAATTTCTCTTGAATTGTTACTTGAAAAATTTATGATTTGAGGCTCGCTCAAAGTTTCATGAATTGTCGCGGCAAGTATAATTTAAAAAAAGTATCACAGTGGAAAATTGCTCTAACATTTCTGAAAATAATATACTTTCACTCGTCGTTAAGGTGTATTCTACGTACTCCACGGAAGCAGTGCTTTAACTGAACATTTTAACATTATAACTCATTCAGTAATTACGCAAGATTTTATAACAGTTTCACGGATTTTTTTTTTTCGAGGACTGTGGAAAATTTTCAAGACAAAGTCTTGTGAGGTCGATTAGTTTGGAACTTGGAAAGGAGACTTGCGAAACCTTGGAGAAATTTCCGAGGTTATTTTTCGAAGCTTCTACTCCTGACTTTTATTGATGAGATTTGAAAAAGAATGATCTTACCGTTTCAGCGTGACTTCTAAATGAAATTTCACAACAGTCGTCGTTATCCGAATCTATGACATAAATTTGATCAAACTCTTGAAATAATTTACCGAGTCGGCTAGATTAAAATTTATTCAATTGAAATAACATGTAGATTGTTGTTAAGCTTTAACAGCAGTAGGTACTTTGCAAGTGACATTCGGGAGCAGTCGACGAATCGGTCTCGCGTACGAATCGTTATGGAAGCTTAGCTTTGGTCGCTTGCAACTTGTTACCCAACTGGCCGTCAACCTAGAGCTGAAATATTGTATAATGCACGGCAAAGGAAACGAAAATTCGGTAATTTTCAGAAGTTTGACTGTCTGAAAATTGCATTGTTGGTCGCGCGTCAGTCCGGACTAGCCAGACTACTGATAAAGCGAATCACTAAAGCAAAGGTTTGGCAAGAGGAAAAAAGCATTGCGAGGTGAAATGCAGGCGCGAGCGCTCCCAAAATCCCAAGAGTGGCTTGTCGAGCGAAATAAATTATAGGCACAGCCGCCGATAAAAACACACGCACACACATCCACATCCTTTTATGAGCGCAGCGCAAGCAAGCGGGGAACGCAGTACAGGTATAATATATAATAGGCGCAGTGTACAAAAGAGAAGGGGAAGTGGAATGACCAAAATGCTGCTGTACAATAAAGTAAGTGAGAGGGCGTACGGGAGAGCTGGCTTTATTCGGAAAGGCCATGTAGGCGCACGGTGGGCGCGCCCCGCGGAAAAGTCGCAGACACACAAACATGCGCGGAGAAAGTTACGTGCGCGTGCAGAGCGTTACGAGAGACGCCGTGGCTGCAGCGGCGAGAGCTTATCGATTGATTTATAAGGCTCGTTAGCCGGTCAACCAGACCGTGGGATTCGAGTTTTCGGCCTCGCGTTCGCTTCTAAAACTGGCGCCTCCCCTTGGCTCGCCGAAGGCTCCGCTTGCAATCATCAATTGTTCGACTGCGTCGCGCATCTCGACGAATGTAAGTGCACTCGAGTCTCGCCAGAGAGAGAGAAAAGTTTCGTTCTCTTGGAAGCAGCTTTTCGCGCGAGCTATTTTCGCCTCCGAGTTCTTTCTCTCCGACACTCGAGTGTTCAACAGTGCGAAGGCACGGCTCTAAGTTCAAGTCAATCTCCAGCTAAACAAGCTTCAAAGAAAGTACATAGTCGCGACGTTTACTCCGCGATAAATCCAATTCTCTTGATTTTCTCGGCGACCAGAGAGGCCATTGCTCGTATTGCTGATCGCAGATTCGCTGAAGAGTTGTCAGCTAATGGCCGAAAGGAGGCGTTCCAACGCGGAAAAGCCGAGAGACGATGAGGAAATCGCCCCAAGTAATTAAGCGAAGAATCGGATGGCCGCGAGCGATCAGGCAGAAAGTGAATCCCAACTCCGTTTCCCAAGGGCCGTCCTCGCGCGTGCAGATACCAAGATTGCAGCAAGAACAAAGAGAGAGGAGGGAGCCGGGGGGACGAAAGAACGAAATCCCGCGCGGAAAACACGACCAAGCCCTCGGGATATAAAGGTCTAACCGTCGCCATTATCATCATCGCGATCTTATTGCTCAACCAAACTCGAGCCAAAAAATGAGGGGGGGGGGGGGGGATTTCACTTTCGCGCATCGAAACTGCCGTGGTTGAAGGTATACAGTGTGACTTCAGCTCTGCGAGTTTTTCTCGGAGTTTGCACTCGCTCTCCGCCCCCCCCTCCCACCCGCGCCGTGGTAACGTAATCGCCGACGCGAAAAAGCACTCGAGAGAGAGCGGGCACTCGATATATAGCTTTTCGCGTGCTGAACGAGCACTGAAACTTTAATTCCTCGTTCCTAATGTAGCTAATTAATACACTTTTGATGTGGTCATGATAATTTTCATGAAAATTGCAGTTAATTTTCTTACGACTGTTTGCCGTTCCACTTCGCGCGATTTTTCTCTCCCTCTGTTTTTTCATTCATTGATTTTGCCTCAGCGATACACGGCTATTGCAACGTGCAACAACTTGATGCGAAATCCAGGTCGCAAATAATAACGAACGCCGCGTTATGTCGAGCGAGCGAATTATCTGGCGCTCGCCGCAAAATAACATTCGGCTGTCATAGCGATGGAAAGCATCGTTTCGTAATATTTGTTTGCGGGTTTGCGCGCGTGCAAAATGCCGCGAGTGCGCGCGCACGGGTCGTGGGTGCGCTGTTGCTGTTTCCTCTCGACGCAACGTGCGCACGAGAGGCCGTTCGACGCACACGCCCCGAAGGCACGATGACTAGAATACGAATTCGCGATTGAACAAACGGCGGCGTTGGAGAGATCGCGGATGAACAACTTTTATTTGCGTTCTTCATCCCGCTGCCGTTCTTTTTTGTGAATTTTGTCCCCCGTAATCGCCGAGCATGAAGAGCTCAGCATTGAGAGACAGAGAGATAGAGAGAGAGAGAGGAGAGAGAGGAGAGAGAGGAGAGAGAGGAGAGAGAGAAAGAGAGAGGCATTGCCGCTACTCGTGGAGGAAAAATCCGATAAGTCGGTGATCGGTTTCGTATATATCAAAGCGCGCATATCCTATACATTTGTGTCCATATACCTTTCTTCCTTGAAAAAAAGAGGCAAAGAAGATAAAACAAAAAGCATTAAAGGAGAAATGGTAGCAAGTTTATTGAGATTCATTTCGTCTTCTCTTATTTAACGCTGCCGTTATTTACCGCTCCGATAAGGCCTTTTCTCTACTTTGTTATAATGTGGGTCGTGTCCGTTATTTATCGAGTAGCATTACGCTCCTCTCTCAAGTCGAGGATATTGCTTTGTAATAGGCTCTTGCGAGGCAGCAACTTTTCGAAGCGTTTGGCTCTCGGCGGCTGCTTCGACGATAGAACTTTCGACTCGCCCCTCGCTCGGTTTCGTCAACGTTATTTTACTCGCAATTGGATTTGCTTCGAGCTGAATTATACGTACTTATGTGTAGCACTAGTGGTATCGAGCCACGCGTTGCGCAGCGTTCAAAAGCTTGTGCTTACCTGCAACAAACAAAAGAGAGAGAGATAGACAATTAGCGTACGCATTATTACAAGAGTGATTGAACCGAGGCTTGTGAAACGTCAGTGCCTGTCCAAGCGCAGTCACGCGGCGGCGATTTCGTCCTAACCTTGTTGTGTCTAAGACACGACTGACTTTGCACAAACCATTATCAAAAGCACGTTTCACGAGCGGACTTTTCGCCAACAGGACCGTGTCACAACAGGTCGCCGCGCCGTTGTGACAAGTAGCTCAGCGAATTGACGAATCTCGCGCTCGCGAAACCGTATGAGCCGAGAGCGAGAGAGAAAGGAAAGCATGCCAAGGTGAGGGGCTACAACCTTCGGGGTCGGAGAATATGGTTAACGTATCGTGCGCGTTAGTCAGCAGCCGGCGTGGAACGCGCTCGACTTCTGCTCGACCTGACTCACTGGATCGGACTTTTGGACGTGCGCGACTCGCCTCGCGCGGAAAAGAATCGACTCCCGAAGCGAGCCTCGCTGGGACGCGGGCTTCTACTTTTTTCACGCCCCGTGCATTTTCCCCGGTTCGCTGACCTAATTGAAAGCAAACAGCTCGTGCGTTTCCTTTGTTCTTTCTTCGACTCGCGCAGCACTCGCGGAGGAAGGAGCTTGGGCGCGAGAGGCGCGAGAGGCGCGGGAGGCGCGGCGCGGCACCGGCGGCAACTGCCGCACCTCCGGAGGGCTTTCCGTGCGCGAAACTCTTTAAACTTCAAGACGCGTCCGCGCCGCGTCACCTCAGAAAAATACCAAATCAAACAAAACGAAATAAAAAATAAAAGCCTTCGGCTACCTGCCTCCGTTCTACCGTTAAATCTATCTTACATTCGAACTTTCCGTACTTTCAATGTTCTTTTGAGGATCCCTTTCTTTCGCCACGGTACGTTTCACTTTGCGAGATGCTACTACTGCCGAGGGATTTTTACATTTTCAAAATGACTATTTTTCCGGGGCATCTTACTTTTATTCCTTTCTTTCACTGGAAAAACTTTTCTTCCGGAAATAATGAGGTGGCTTCTTTGTTATCTTACCTCCTTCTCTCCTCTTACCCAACGTATTTTCCTTTGTTAAGGACGAGTCTTTCGAAACGTGATTGGGAATATTGATCTCGGATAAATACAAAGGCACGTTTTAGAATCGCAAAATCGAGGAGAGTTACCCGCGATCAGAAAGTGGAGGCTCGCGACGCACAACGCAGTACTTCCGCTTTGCATACATAAAGACGCTCCCCAGCTCGGCGAGCCGTCAAGCGCTCGATTCGCCGTCGGTTGCCGGAGTGGAGGTAGGGGGAGGGGGCGTCAATCTCACTCCGCTGCGCCGAGGAGTCCCATGTGTTTCGCGTGCAACTGCGTCGGCAATGGAGCTTGATGAACTTACGATCGGCGCGCGGCGGACGGCGATGCACCGCCGCGCGTAGGCGAGCTCGACAATTATCGCGCATTACGTAAATGCCCAATAACTTTTCCGTGCTCTTGCCCGGGCCCCGATAATCTTCGATAATTACGTGAGCCCCGTTGCTCAATGCGTGGCGTGGCTGGGTGAAAGGCGCACGCAGCTCGCGAGGAATTAAAAGTAAAAGCGTTATTATCCAACGCTAAAATTAAATGTCGAGTTAGCCGCGCACACGTGTCTTTCTCGGAATGCCGCTTGCGCCTCTTTCTTTCTTGATCGCCCCGGCGCAGTTGCGATACTTTTTTTTTGTTCTTTCCTGCGGCGCGCGTTACGAGTGAAGAAGCGCCGTAGCGACCACACTTGAAAACGAGCCACGGAGAGAGAGAGAGAGAGAGAGACTTCTTTTGATAGCTAGCGATGAATGCCGAGAGAGGGCCTTCCTTTTTTACGCTTCCCCGACCGACGGGTTTATAGACTGCGCCTTCGCGCGTGCGGATATGGGTTTCGTGAATCGAGAGCTGCCGCTAGTTTTTTGCCTTTTCTTTTTTTCACTGCGACTTTCCCGTTGATAAGCGTTCAACCTGCTTTTACGGTTTTTCGATGCCGTGCGCGTTTCCCAAAAGACCACGATTACAGCTGGATAACCCCCCCCCCCCCCTGCTTTTCCCGAGTATAAATCTTGACGTACGGGCGGGATTCGAAAAAACTCAGCCGCACCCGGAAGCGATCCGTTTGATGTTTTCATCGCGGAGTTTTGAAATAATGCCTCGCGTGCGGCGGATATCCGATTTATCAATTTAAGATTAGACTGCGCACGCGAACGGAAATTTTGGTTAGCGATTGATTGCCAGGCGAAAAACAGAAAAATCAGCGCGACGTTGTTAAAAATGAACAAGTCCCAGAGTCGCCGTCGCGGGCAGCAAGCGAGGAGCCCCCCCTTGCGCCCGCAACGGAGCTAGTAAATCCGCCAACGAGTCCGCCCAAGCGAGCCAACGAAAGCACTGGAGCGAAGTTGCAGAAGCAGCGTGAAAGGGGCTCTCGAGCCGCGTCACAAGGAGGAAGGGAGAGGCACGACGTCCGGCTGCTTCGGCGGCGCGTCTGGAAATATTCCGCTCTCGTCGAGACGTTTCCACACGGCCGTGCGTGCACGCGTCCTTCCGAATATCAGTTTTTCTCTCTCTCTCTCTCTCTCTCTCTCTCTCTCTCTCTCTCTCTCTTTCTCGACAATGCTCCGCGGATGTCTTTTGCGAAGGCGACTCGAAAGTTGCTACCACTTGGGATTCACCCGACGCTTTCTATCCTAACGACATTGAATGCTTAATTATTTTATGACTTTCTAATCTAACGCTGATTGAAAATGCGAGGCTAAAACGAAAAAAAAAGAAGAAAGTCCGTCGTCGATCCGTCGTTCGAGCGCGAGTTCACGTGGATTCTCGAGATAGGCTGTGCTCGTTCGATGACTGCCATTATCAATTCCGAGATGATATATCACCGCTTAGCGCAAGCCTAATCACCCTCGAGTATCCAAAGCCAAGGAAAAACAAAAACCGACCGTTCGATGATAAGATCCGACAAAAGAGATGAGCAACGAAAAAATAAAGATAAAAGAACAGCGGTGACGAAGTTTTTCGATGGGAAAAAGACCGGTTTCTCGCAATTAATCGATGATGGCCGTTTAAGGAGACGATCGCTTATTCGCTCATATGTGCCTGCAATGCGATACGGTCCCCTTAACCCACTTTACGTCACAGCCGTTAGGCCCAGTTTTTGCTTTCCCTTTTTTCTTCTCTCTCTCTCTCTCTCTCTCTCTCTCTCTCTCTCCTCTCTCTCTCTCTCTCTCTCTCTCTCTCTCGCCTTCACTCTCCCCGCGTGCGCTCGCTCGATTGAGCAATTGCTTTCGGCTTCCTTTGACACCCACCGAAAATCCCGAGTGCTCCTCGCGCGCTGCTTTTCTCTTTCAGCGCGCTTACGCAAAGAAAAACAGCCTTACTCATTTCCACGTTATTGGAGATAACACACGTCTGTGCGCCTACGAGCCTAGCGCGAGAAAACAAAATGATACTCGCGCGTTACACGCGGGCG
>NW_026707169.1:0-26994 GCF_024137745.1 Phymastichus coffea
CCAAACCGCATCCCCAGCCAACAAATCTCGAAATGGCGAAATGTAATCACTATGTCGCATAACAAACCTGCGGTAGTAATTACATACACCTAAAAATTGCTGTAAATGTGCTTGATTTTTTGGATGTTCAAACTTAATTATTTCATCAATTCTCTTCGGGTCTGGCTCTATGCCTTTATTCGACAAAATATATCCAAGAAATAAGATTTTATTTTTGAAAAATTCTGATTTTGAAATTTTTATTGTGAAATTATTTTGCAATAGTTTTTGAAAAATTATTTGTAACAACTGAATATGACGTTCAAAAGTGTTAGACGCAATAGCAGTATCATCTACATAGGTTATCAAATTTTTCTCTATATTAGAAAGTTGTAGAGGTATTTTCTTTTCTATTTTTCTTCGTTATTTTCTTCAACTAAAAATTTAAAATTAATTGGAAGAGAGGTTTGAAGTGAGATGGCAAAAGCTCTAATGAGCGCGCTGCCAGCTGTTTTGATGCCAAAAGGCACGCGAATCCATTGATATGGTTTTGAGTCAAATTTAAATGCGGTTAAAGGTCTTGACTCTTTGTGTAATTTTACCTGCCAGTAACTATTTCGTAAATTTGAAAAATGTTTGCATTCATAAAACTTTTGCATTATTTCTGCTATAACAGGGGGGGATTCCAAATCATCTTCAATGTTATCATTTATTTGTCTTGCATCCAAACAAACCCTTAATGAATCATCTTCCTTAACCACTATACGTAAAGGACTACAGTAAGGACTAATTGAAGGTTCTATTATACCTGCTTCTAACATTTCATTAATGACCCTACGTACCGGTTCCTGTAAGGCTGATGGTACGGGATACGAGCGATTAATTTTTGGATTATTATTTTTCAATACCAATTTATGCTCATAACCCAGTGCACATCCCGTTTTATTCTCAAACAATTTTTTATATTTAATTAAAAGATCATGAAAAATTTGTTTCTCCCCGTCACTTAGATTTTCAGTTGAAAACGCAATTGAGTAAAGTTGATCATCAAGACTTTTTTTCATTTTCTTTTTCTTTATGCATTACTCTTGTATTCATGTTATTCATATATATGCGATTAATATTAACACAATTATTATAAGTATCTAATAACTCAATATCTAGATCCATAAGATCATCGTAAACATCAGACAAATTGTCAATATATTCTATATTATTTTTCCTAATAATATTTTCCGTTGGATTTTGATTAATTTCACAATTGTTCATATTTATACCATTATTTTTATTTCTCTCAACGGTTCTTAAATCCTGATAATCATTCAGTTCATTATTTTGCGTTTCGCATATATTATCAATTTTAATATTTTCATTTTTAATTATATGAATACAAGTTACTTTTTCTTTATTTCTTATTATTAATCTTTCTAAATCTCCTCTCTCAAACAAAACCAAATGAGTAGGGATCACTTCATCTTTCAATCTCAATTGAGTCTTCCAATAATCTATGATCATACCAAATTTCAAGTTGAAATCATTTCCCAGAATTATATCTGTCGACAAAAAGGGCACCACTAAGAAATAAAACGACAATATTTTTGTATTAATTTTTAAATCTAATGCTACTTGTCTTTTAACTGTTGTAGATTTTTTTCCTATAGCTGTTGATACTATTACGTTTGCTACTGGTAATTCTAATATGCGTATTGTATTTTTTATTTTGTTATAAAAGTTTTCTGATATTGCTGTTATTTGACTACCACTATCCACAAGACTCCACACCTTATATTTGTCAACTTCAAGTAAAACTCTGGGGGATGAAGGTATTTTATTTATTTCTGACTGTGTGTGACTCTCACTATTTATTACGTCATGAGATAAATCTCTAATTACGTCATAATATTGACGCACTGATGAGCCATAATTCAATGCGTCATTTTTCAGTTTAAATTATTAAAGTTTGAATTGTTTTGTTGGCTATCATCAATAATTGTACCATTTGAATGAGACCTATTATTTATGTTTGGAGGTGGAATCGTTAAATCAGGCAATTGAAATTTGTTTTGACTAAAATTTTGAGAAGGTTTATTATTTGAATAACGTCTACTGTTATGATATCGTTGGGGATTATAATTATTTCGTACTCTATTAAATCTACCTCGACCTCTATTAGTATAAGTATTTATTTGCCCGATTTGAGCTTGTGTATTGTTATGATTACTATGTGAATTGTATTTATTTTCAAAATTTCTTTTATTTTTCTGCGAATAGAAGATCTAAATTTGTTAAAGTTTTAACAATCAAATCACTCTGGTTACAATCTATTGAAGCCAACGCAAGTTTTGCTGATTTAGGTAACTGTTGAATAATTGAATAATTTTTTTCGTAAATTGACATAGTTGGTCTAATAAAATTTGCTTTTCTCAACTGAGAATAATAAAATGATTGTAAGTTCTCATGATTTTGAGGGCTAAATTTCCCTTGCAACCACCGATTCTTAGTTTTAACTTGTACTTCTACTGTGTAAAAATTTTCCATGAAGGCAACTTTAAATTGATCATAATTCTCAAATGGATTTTGTAATTCCATCCATGCTCTAACTTTATTTTTAAGTAACATAGTAACCACGTGTAGCTTTCTCTCACATTGAATTTGTTTTAAACGGAAATATCTCTCCACTTCATCTAAAAATTCCAGAGGATTTGCACTATTTTCATCAGAAAATGACGGGACCGTTATATCAATTTGATTTACTTGTACGTTTCCGATCAATGATAGAAAGTCATTTACGAAATTTCGCTGTACGGCAACCGACTCTACCTGGATATTATTTTTGTTGAGGTTGAACACTTTCTTGAACTTGGCGTAGTTGTTCTCTTGATTGTTGTAATTCTTCCTGAAGTTTGTTGCCATTATTCGTTTGCTCATTCAATTGTTGAGTGAGTCGCCGTATTTCAGCTTCTTGCCTCTCTAGATCCGCCTGATGACGTCTCGCCTCATTTCTCGGATCGTCAGGAATGACATTCATGTTGTTGTTTCGTGACCTCGTACTCGTACCAAACAAATTAGTAACGATTTTGTGTGATGTTCTTCCTGATCTCGTCACGTAAGTCGAGGACTCATTGGAATTAGCCATGCATTTTTTAATTTAGGAGTTAGGTTACCGCGTGGTCGGGCGCCAATGTAAAATTTATATAGGTTAAAAAAGACAACTTGTAAATAAAATGGCTTTTCACAGTCAGTAGAACATGAATTCCTTAAGCTCCCGAATCACACGACGAGAAGGAAAGATTATTGAAATAATAAACACAGTATTTCTTTTGGCCACAATACATTATTTTCAATAGTTAAAACTTCTTAAAACTAAATACATTCATACGTGATCACAACTACATTCATACAATATTCACACATTATCATATCTGCATTCACACACTATTCACACATATTTACGTATCCGCATTTCAATTGCCAATAAATTTAATTCTTTTTCTTTGGCGTAGAGTGATGATGGTAAATTTATGATAGATTTACTATCATAATTCGTTAGAATAATTAATACAATGTAATTGAGCTCAATTCGATTAATGCTTACGTTTGTCAACAAAGTCCGCTGGTATTCGTAATACCGTTGTTATTTATTGTATCACTAACAAATTCTATGACGTAGTGAATGTTGAGGATTCCTTGAGATCAACGAATTCAAAAGCCTCGACGAAACTAGATACATAACCACCGATGTCAGTCATTGATGATTTGTTCCGTGGCGATGATTTCCAGTCTCGTTAGATCACAGAGGTGGCAATTTCGGCGTTGACCTTGCCTTGCATCCCGCTTCGGAGACGGCAGCAAGCGCGACGATATGCAGTCACGCTGGCGGGACGGCAGTTCGAACAAAAGCGAGCGAGCTATGATGTTCGTTAATTTTATTTAACTCTCGCTCATGCGCAGTGATCCGCAACGAATCTACACACGCACACACACAAATGTGAAAAGGCGCGAGGTTCAAATCGACTCGTTACATTCCTCCCCTGGACTTATGAGGGTTGAGAAGAAGTCCATATAGGCTTGGGTAGACTGACATTCATGATCTGCTTTAGTCAGTATTAAGCGTCGTCTTCCTCAATTCCATGATTCACACATTTCAAATTAAATATAAATTTAGATCATCAATTCTACAATACATACATTTCATTCTCAAATTAAAGTCATTTTCCATATATGATTTTTTAGATATTCTATGTACATCTTTACAAATAATTCATAAGTATTCGTGGTTTTCGGTTTAGCACATCGTCAAAACAATTATCCTATCTTAAATGTACTCATTCATTCTCCTCACTCATTCCATACCTTAAATCTATCTATACATGTTTTGAAGTTTACATTTTGAATAATCACTAAGATTTTATTTACATGTTTGAAAATTATATTCGTTATCATTTGGATCTAAAAAGGTTACGAATCGGATCTATTTTTATACTTTCTCAAGTTAGCGCGATTGTAAGTACCAATAATCGCACTGGAATCTTCAGACTCAGTTATTTCGAATGCATTTTCACTGATTATTTTAGAAATACGATACGGTCCTTCGAATATATCGAAAAACTTCTGCGTGACCTTGTCTAACGCTTTTGATAAATGTCTTACACGTAACATCACTAAGTCACCTATATTAAGTTTTACTTTAGATATTATTTTTTGTTTTTCACAACGTTTTTTGAAACTTTTTTGAATATTCTCTCTAGCAAGAGTTATAATTATTTTATGATCAATTCTCGGTTGCATTGGAAACTTAACCAACTTTTGTATTTCATCTTGTATCGATTTTCCAAAATGTAATTCGTTTGGCGCGAAACCTGTAGTAAAGTGAGTAGTTACATTTAGAAGGTTTTCAATAGTATTTATATGATTCACCCAAGTAGTATGCTTCGTCTTACACAAGGTCCTAAACATTCTACCCAATTCACGCATAACTCTCTCAGTGGGATTAGATTGTGGATGCCTTACACTGCTAAACAGGACTTTGACACCTATGTTTTCTAGCGAATCTCTCCATTTATGTGAGGTGAACTGAGTACCATTGTCGCTTAATATTCTCTCGAACTTTTCCGCATTCTGGAATGTATTTATTCAAGATTTTATCGAGTGAACTTATTGTGGTAGCTTTTCTTCAATGGGTATAAACGTACCAATTTTGAAAACACGTTTAAGACGACAAATACATACTCCATTCCTCCCCTGGCGCGAGGGAGGGGTCCATAATAATCGACTGTGACCAAATCTGAAGGTGAATTTGATGCAACCTGATTATATGGTCCCTCCATCGCGACTGATAAATACTTAACCCTCTGACACAAATCACATGTTAATACAAACTTTTTTATTTGCTTATGCATGAATTTCCAGTAATAAAATCGCTTGATATAAGTTAAGGTTTTAAAAACACCCGGATGGGCTAATTTGTTATGAACGTAGTTTATTATTTTATTTGTTAATGTAATTGGAATAACAATACGATAATAATGACTTTTATTTTCGCGGTGAAATAAGATTTGTTGATATATTTCAAAGTTTTCTGTTTGTTTTTTGTTATTGTTGGCAAGAAGTTTATTCGTGATTGATGTACAATAACTGTCCTGTGATTGCAATTGATTTAAGTTCTTTAACATATGCTTTAAAGACGGTTTTTCCTCATTTACTGCCATAATTACCAAAGGAGAAACTTCATTAATTTGAGAAGGAAAAATAAATGTATTGAGTAAACCAATCATTAATTTTTTATCCGTTTCTCTATGAAATCTTCCCATAGGATTACGACTGAAAAAATCAGCAACTACATTGTCCGTACCCTTACAATAAGATATATCATAACAATATTGTTGCAATAACAGGGACCATCTAATTAAGCGCGAATTATGGTAAACGGTGTTTTGTAAAAATGTCAGACCTTTATGATCAGTTATTATTTCGAACTTGACACCTATCAAATAATACCGAAACTTTGTAACACAATATATAATAGCTAGTAATTCTATTTCGGCAGTAGTATATCGAGTTTCTTCAGATGTTAAGCATCTACTCGCTACCGAAATTATACATTGATTTTCTTCTTGGTCAATTTGATATAATGTGCCGCCTATACCAATCAAGCTACCATCACACTGCAACTTAAATGGGCTATTAGGTATGATGTGACTCAAGCAAACTGCACGAGCGAAATTTTGTTTTAAGGCCTCAAAATTTCTCTCATGCTCATTTGTCCAATGCCAAACCGCATCCCCAGCCAACAAATCTCGAAATGGCGAAATGTAATCACTATGTCGCATAACAAACCTGCGGTAGTAATTACATACACCTAAAAATTGCTGTAAATGTGCTTGATTTTTTGGATGTTCAAACTTAATTATTTCATCAATTCTCTTCGGGTCTGGCTCTATGCCTTTATTCGACAAAATATATCCAAGAAATAAGATTT
This sequence comes from Phymastichus coffea, assembly GCF_024137745.1. Lineage (NCBI taxonomy): Eukaryota > Metazoa > Arthropoda > Insecta > Hymenoptera > Eulophidae > Phymastichus > Phymastichus coffea. The sequence goes on from NW_026707169.1 coordinate 6,458, forward strand.
TATTTTTGAAAAATTCTGATTTTGAAATTTTTATTGTGAAATTATTTTGCAATAGTTTTTGAAAAATTATTTGTAACAACTGAATATGACGTTCAAAAGTGTTAGACGCAATAGCAGTATCATCTACATAGGTTATCAAATTTTTCTCTATATTAGAAAGTTGTAGAGGTATTTTCTTTTCTATTTTTTCTTCGTTATTTTCTTCAACTAAAAATTTAAAATTAATTGGAAGAGAGGTTTGAAGTGAGATGGCAAAAGCTCTAATGAGCGCGCTGCCAGCTGTTTTGATGCCAAAAGGCACGCGAATCCATTGATATGGTTTTGAGTCAAATTTAAATGCGGTTAAAGGTCTTGACTCTTTGTGTAATTTTACCTGCCAGTAACTATTTCGTAAATCTATTTTTGAAAAATGTTTGCATTCATAAAACTTTTGCATTATTTCTGCTATAACAGGGGGGGATTCCAAATCATCTTCAATGTTATCATTTATTTGTCTTGCATCCAAACAAACCCTTAATGAATCATCTTCCTTAACCACTATACGTAAAGGACTACAGTAAGGACTAATTGAAGGTTCTATTATACCTGCTTCTAACATTTCATTAATGACCCTACGTACCGGTTCCTGTAAGGCTGATGGTACGGGATACGAGCGATTAATTTTTGGATTATTATTTTTCAATACCAATTTATGCTCATAACCCAGTGCACATCCCGTTTTATTCTCAAACAATTTTTTATATTTAATTAAAAGATCATGAAAAATTTGTTTCTCCCCGTCACTTAGATTTTCAGTTGAAAACGCAATTGAGTAAAGTTGATCATCAAGACTTTTTTCATTTTCTTTTTCTTTATGCATTACTCTTGTATTCATGTTATTCATATATATGCGATTAATATTAACACAATTATTATAAGTATCTAATAACTCAATATCTAGATCCATAAGATCATCGTAAACATCAGACAAATTGTCAATATATTCTATATTATTTTTCCTAATAATATTTTCCGTTGGATTTTGATTAATTTCACAATTGTTCATATTTATACCATTATTTTTATTTCTCTCAACGGTTCTTAAATCCTGATAATCATTCAGTTCATTATTTTGCGTTTCGCATATATTATCAATTTTAATATTTTCATTTTTAATTATATGAATACAAGTTACTTTTTCTTTATTTCTTATTATTAATCTTTCTAAATCTCCTCTCTCAAACAAAACCAAATGAGTAGGGATCACTTCATCTTTCAATCTCAATTGAGTCTTCCAATAATCTATGATCATACCAAATTTCAAGTTGAAATCATTTCCCAGAATTATATCTGTCGACAAAAAGGGCACCACTAAGAAATAAAACGACAATATTTTTGTATTAATTTTTAAATCTAATGCTACTTGTCTTTTAACTGTTGTAGATTTTTTTCCTATAGCTGTTGATACTATTACGTTTGCTACTGGTAATTCTAATATGCGTATTGTATTTTTTATTTTGTTATAAAAGTTTTCTGATATTGCTGTTATTTGACTACCACTATCCACAAGACTCCACACCTTATATTTGTCAACTTCAAGTAAAACTCTGGGGGATGAAGGTATTTTATTTATTTCTGACTGTGTGTGACTCTCACTATTTATTACGTCATGAGATAAATCTCTAATTACGTCATAATATTGACGCACTGATGAGCCATAATTCAATGCGTCATTTTTCAGTTTAAATTATTAAAGTTTGAATTGTTTTGTTGGCTATCATCAATAATTGTACCATTTGAATGAGACCTATTATTTATGTTTGGAGGTGGAATCGTTAAATCAGGCAATTGAAATTTGTTTTGACTAAAATTTTGAGAAGGTTTATTATTTGAATAACGTCTACTGTTATGATATCGTTGGGGATTATAATTATTTCGTACTCTATTAAATCTACCTCGACCTCTATTAGTATAAGTATTTATTTGCCCGATTTGAGCTTGTGTATTGTTATGATTACTATGTGAATTGTATTTATTTTCAAAATTTCTTTTATTTTCTGCGAATAGAAGATCTAAATTTGTTAAAGTTTTAACAATCAAATCACTCTGGTTACAATCTATTGAAGCCAACGCAAGTTTTGCTGATTTAGGTAACTGTTGAATAATTGAATAATTTTTTTCGTAAATTGACATAGTTGGTCTAATAAAATTTGCTTTTCTCAACTGAGAATAATAAAATGATTGTAAGTTCTCATGATTTTGAGGGCTAAATTTCCCTTGCAACCACCGATTCTTAGTTTTAACTTGTACTTCTACTGTGTAAAAATTTTCCATGAAGGCAACTTTAAATTGATCATAATTCTCAAATGGATTTTGTAATTCCATCCATGCTCTAACTTTATTTTTAAGTAACATAGTAACCACGTGTAGCTTTCTCTCACATTGAATTTGTTTTAAACGGAAATATCTCTCCACTTCATCTAAAAATTCCAGAGGATTTGCACTATTTTCATCAGAAAATGACGGGACCGTTATATCAATTTGATTTACTTGTACGTTTCCGATCAATGATAGAAAGTCATTTACGAAATTTCGCTGTACGGCAACCGACTCTACCTGGATATTATTTTGTTGAGGTTGAACACTTTCTTGAACTTGGCGTAGTTGTTCTCTTGATTGTTGTAATTCTTCCTGAAGTTTGTTGCCATTATTCGTTTGCTCATTCAATTGTTGAGTGAGTCGCCGTATTTCAGCTTCTTGCCTCTCTAGATCCGCCTGATGACGTCTCGCCTCATTTCTCGGATCGTCAGGAATGACATTCATGTTGTTGTTTCGTGACCTCGTACTCGTACCAAACAAATTAGTAACGATTTTGTGTGATGTTCTTCCTGATCTCGTCACGTAAGTCGAGGACTCATTGGAATTAGCCATGCATTTTTTAATTTAGGAGTTAGGTTACCGCGTGGTCGGGCGCCAATGTAAAATTTATATAGGTTAAAAAAGACAACTTGTAAATAAAATGGCTTTTCACAGTCAGTAGAACATGAATTCCTTAAGCTCCCGAATCACACGACGAGAAGGAAAGATTATTGAAATAATAAACACAGTATTTCTTTTGGCCACAATACATTATTTTCAATAGTTAAAACTTCTTAAAACTAAATACATTCATACGTGATCACAACTACATTCATACAATATTCACACATTATCATATCTGCATTCACACACTATTCACACATATTTACGTATCCGCATTTCAATTGCCAATAAATTTAATTCTTTTTCTTTGGCGTAGAGTGATGATGGTAAATTTATGATAGATTTACTATCATAATTCGTTAGAATAATTAATACAATGTAATTGAGCTCAATTCGATTAATGCTTACGTTTGTCAACAAAGTCCGCTGGTATTCGTAATACCGTTGTTATTTATTGTATCACTAACAAATTCTATGACGTAGTGAATGTTGAGGATTCCTTGAGATCAACGAATTCAAAAGCCTCGACGAAACTAGATACATAACCACCGATGTCAGTCATTGATGATTTGTTCCGTGGCGATGATTTCCAGTCTCGTTAGATCACAGAGGTGGCAATTTCGGCGTTGACCTTGCCTTGCATCCCGCTTCGGAGACGGCAGCAAGCGCGACGATATGCAGTCACGCTGGCGGGACGGCAGTTCGAACAAAAGCGAGCGAGCTATGATGTTCGTTAATTTTATTTAACTCTCGCTCATGCGCAGTGATCCGCAACGAATCTACACACGCACACACACAAATGTGAAAAGGCGCGAGGTTCAAATCGACTCGTTACATTCCTCCCCTGGACTTATGAGGGTTGAGAAGAAGTCCATATAGGCTTGGGTAGACTGACATTCATGATCTGCTTTAGTCAGTATTAAGCGTCGTCTTCCTCAATTCCATGATTCACACATTTCAAATTAAATATAAATTTAGATCATCAATTCTACAATACATACATTTCATTCTCAAATTAAAGTCATTTTCCATATATGATTTTTTAGATATTCTATGTACATCTTTACAAATAATTCATAAGTATTCGTGGTTTTCGGTTTAGCACATCGTCAAAACAATTATCCTATCTTAAATGTACTCATTCATTCTCCTCACTCATTCCATACCTTAAATCTATCTATACATGTTTTGAAGTTTACATTTTGAATAATCACTAAGATTTTATTTACATGTTTGAAAATTATATTTCGTTATCATTTGGATCTAAAAAGGTTACGAATCGGATCTATTTTTATACTTTCTCAAGTTAGCGCGATTGTAAGTACCAATAATCGCACTGGAATCTTCAGACTCAGTTATTTCGAATGCATTTTCACTGATTATTTTAGAAATACGATACGGTCCTTCGAATATATCGAAAAACTTCTGCGTGACCTTGTCTAACGCTTTTGATAAATGTCTTACACGTAACATCACTAAGTCACCTATATTAAGTTTTACTTTAGATATTATTTTTTGTTTTTCACAACGTTTTTTGAAACTTTTTTGAATATTCTCTCTAGCAAGAGTTATAATTATTTTATGATCAATTCTCGGTTGCATTGGAAACTTAACCAACTTTTGTATTTCATCTTGTATCGATTTTCCAAAATGTAATTCGTTTGGCGCGAAACCTGTAGTAAAGTGAGTAGTTACATTTAGAAGGTTTTCAATAGTATTTATATGATTCACCCAAGTAGTATGCTTCGTCTTACACAAGGTCCTAAACATTCTACCCAATTCACGCATAACTCTCTCAGTGGGATTAGATTGTGGATGCCTTACACTGCTAAACAGGACTTTGACACCTATGTTTTCTAGCGAATCTCTCCATTTATGTGAGGTGAACTGAGTACCATTGTCGCTTAATATTCTCTCGAACTTTCCGCATTCTGGAATGTATTTATTCAAGATTTTATCGAGTGAACTTATTGTGGTAGCTTTTCTCAATGGGTATAAACGTACCAATTTTGAAAACACGTTTAAGACGACAAATACATACTCCATTCCTCCCCTGGCGCGAGGGAGGGGTCCATAATAATCGACTGTGACCAAATCTGAAGGTGAATTTGATGCAACCTGATTATATGGTCCCTCCATCGCGACTGATAAATACTTAACCCTCTGACACAAATCACATGTTAATACAAACTTTTTTATTTGCTTATGCATGAATTTCCAGTAATAAAATCGCTTGATATAAGTTAAGGTTTTAAAAACACCCGGATGGGCTAATTTGTTATGAACGTAGTTTATTATTTTATTTGTTAATGTAATTGGAATAACAATACGATAATAATGACTTTTATTTTCGCGGTGAAATAAGATTTGTTGATATATTTCAAAGTTTTCTGTTTGTTTTTTGTTATTGTTGGCAAGAAGTTTATTCGTGATTGATGTACAATAACTGTCCTGTGATTGCAATTGATTTAAGTTCTTTAACATATGCTTTAAAGACGGTTTTTCCTCATTTACTGCCATAATTACCAAAGGAGAAACTTCATTAATTTGAGAAGGAAAAATAAATGTATTGAGTAAACCAATCATTAATTTTTTATCCGTTTCTCTATGAAATCTTCCCATAGGATTACGACTGAAAAAATCAGCAACTACATTGTCCGTACCCTTACAATAAGATATATCATAACAATATTGTTGCAATAACAGGGACCATCTAATTAAGCGCGAATTATGGTAAACGGTGTTTTGTAAAAATGTCAGACCTTTATGATCAGTTATTATTTCGAACTTGACACCTATCAAATAATACCGAAACTTTGTAACACAATATATAATAGCTAGTAATTCTATTTCGGCAGTAGTATATCGAGTTTCTTCAGATGTTAAGCATCTACTCGCTACCGAAATTATACATTGATTTTCTTCTTGGTCAATTTGATATAATGTGCCGCCTATACCAATCAAGCTACCATCACACTGCAACTTAAATGGGCTATTAGGTATGATGTGACTCAAGCAAACTGCACGAGCGAAATTTTGTTTTAAGGCCTCAAAATTTCTCTCATGCTCATTTGTCCAATGCCAAACCGCATCCCCAGCCAACAAATCTCGAAATGGCGAAATGTAATCACTATGTCGCATAACAAACCTGCGGTAGTAATTACATACACCTAAAAATTGCTGTAAATGTGCTTGATTTTTTGGATGTTCAAACTTAATTATTTCATCAATTCTCTTCGGGTCTGGCTCTATGCCTTTATTCGACAAAATATATCCAAGAAATAAGATTTTATTTTTGAAAAATTCTGATTTTGAAATTTTTATTGTGAAATTATTTTGCAATAGTTTTTGAAAAATTATTTGTAACAACTGAATATGACGTTCAAAAGTGTTAGACGCAATAGCAGTATCATCTACATAGGTTATCAAATTTTTCTCTATATTAGAAAGTTGTAGAGGTATTTTCTTTTCTATTTTTTCTTCGTTATTTTCTTCAACTAAAAATTTAAAATTAATTGGAAGAGAGGTTTGAAGTGAGATGGCAAAAGCTCTAATGAGCGCGCTGCCAGCTGTTTTGATGCCAAAAGGCACGCGAATCCATTGATATGGTTTTGAGTCAAATTTAAATGCGGTTAAAGGTCTTGACTCTTTGTGTAATTTTACCTGCCAGTAACTATTTCGTAAATCTATTTTTGAAAAATGTTTGCATTCATAAAACTTTTGCATTATTTCTGCTATAACAGGGGGGGATTCCAAATCATCTTCAATGTTATCATTTATTTGTCTTGCATCCAAACAAACCCTTAATGAATCATCTTCCTTAACCACTATACGTAAAGGACTACAGTAAGGACTAATTGAAGGTTCTATTATACCTGCTTCTAACATTTCATTAATGACCCTACGTACCGGTTCCTGTAAGGCTGATGGTACGGGATACGAGCGATTAATTTTTGGATTATTATTTTTCAATACCAATTTATGCTCATAACCCAGTGCACATCCCGTTTTATTCTCAAACAATTTTTTATATTTAATTAAAAGATCATGAAAAATTTGTTTCTCCCCGTCACTTAGATTTTCAGTTGAAAACGCAATTGAGTAAAGTTGATCATCAAGACTTTTTTCATTTTCTTTTTCTTTATGCATTACTCTTGTATTCATGTTATTCATATATATGCGATTAATATTAACACAATTATTATAAGTATCTAATAACTCAATATCTAGATCCATAAGATCATCGTAAACATCAGACAAATTGTCAATATATTCTATATTATTTTTCCTAATAATATTTTCCGTTGGATTTTGATTAATTTCACAATTGTTCATATTTATACCATTATTTTTATTTCTCTCAACGGTTCTTAAATCCTGATAATCATTCAGTTCATTATTTTGCGTTTCGCATATATTATCAATTTTAATATTTTCATTTTTAATTATATGAATACAAGTTACTTTTTCTTTATTTCTTATTATTAATCTTTCTAAATCTCCTCTCTCAAACAAAACCAAATGAGTAGGGATCACTTCATCTTTCAATCTCAATTGAGTCTTCCAATAATCTATGATCATACCAAATTTCAAGTTGAAATCATTTCCCAGAATTATATCTGTCGACAAAAAGGGCACCACTAAGAAATAAAACGACAATATTTTTGTATTAATTTTTAAATCTAATGCTACTTGTCTTTTAACTGTTGTAGATTTTTTTCCTATAGCTGTTGATACTATTACGTTTGCTACTGGTAATTCTAATATGCGTATTGTATTTTTTATTTTGTTATAAAAGTTTTCTGATATTGCTGTTATTTGACTACCACTATCCACAAGACTCCACACCTTATATTTGTCAACTTCAAGTAAAACTCTGGGGGATGAAGGTATTTTATTTATTTCTGACTGTGTGTGACTCTCACTATTTATTACGTCATGAGATAAATCTCTAATTACGTCATAATATTGACGCACTGATGAGCCATAATTCAATGCGTCATTTTTCAGTTTAAATTATTAAAGTTTGAATTGTTTTGTTGGCTATCATCAATAATTGTACCATTTGAATGAGACCTATTATTTATGTTTGGAGGTGGAATCGTTAAATCAGGCAATTGAAATTTGTTTTGACTAAAATTTTGAGAAGGTTTATTATTTGAATAACGTCTACTGTTATGATATCGTTGGGGATTATAATTATTTCGTACTCTATTAAATCTACCTCGACCTCTATTAGTATAAGTATTTATTTGCCCGATTTGAGCTTGTGTATTGTTATGATTACTATGTGAATTGTATTTATTTTCAAAATTTCTTTTATTTTCTGCGAATAGAAGATCTAAATTTGTTAAAGTTTTAACAATCAAATCACTCTGGTTACAATCTATTGAAGCCAACGCAAGTTTTGCTGATTTAGGTAACTGTTGAATAATTGAATAATTTTTTTCGTAAATTGACATAGTTGGTCTAATAAAATTTGCTTTTCTCAACTGAGAATAATAAAATGATTGTAAGTTCTCATGATTTTGAGGGCTAAATTTCCCTTGCAACCACCGATTCTTAGTTTTAACTTGTACTTCTACTGTGTAAAAATTTTCCATGAAGGCAACTTTAAATTGATCATAATTCTCAAATGGATTTTGTAATTCCATCCATGCTCTAACTTTATTTTTAAGTAACATAGTAACCACGTGTAGCTTTCTCTCACATTGAATTTGTTTTAAACGGAAATATCTCTCCACTTCATCTAAAAATTCCAGAGGATTTGCACTATTTTCATCAGAAAATGACGGGACCGTTATATCAATTTGATTTACTTGTACGTTTCCGATCAATGATAGAAAGTCATTTACGAAATTTCGCTGTACGGCAACCGACTCTACCTGGATATTATTTTGTTGAGGTTGAACACTTTCTTGAACTTGGCGTAGTTGTTCTCTTGATTGTTGTAATTCTTCCTGAAGTTTGTTGCCATTATTCGTTTGCTCATTCAATTGTTGAGTGAGTCGCCGTATTTCAGCTTCTTGCCTCTCTAGATCCGCCTGATGACGTCTCGCCTCATTTCTCGGATCGTCAGGAATGACATTCATGTTGTTGTTTCGTGACCTCGTACTCGTACCAAACAAATTAGTAACGATTTTGTGTGATGTTCTTCCTGATCTCGTCACGTAAGTCGAGGACTCATTGGAATTAGCCATGCATTTTTTAATTTAGGAGTTAGGTTACCGCGTGGTCGGGCGCCAATGTAAAATTTATATAGGTTAAAAAAGACAACTTGTAAATAAAATGGCTTTTCACAGTCAGTAGAACATGAATTCCTTAAGCTCCCGAATCACACGACGAGAAGGAAAGATTATTGAAATAATAAACACAGTATTTCTTTTGGCCACAATACATTATTTTCAATAGTTAAAACTTCTTAAAACTAAATACATTCATACGTGATCACAACTACATTCATACAATATTCACACATTATCATATCTGCATTCACACACTATTCACACATATTTACGTATCCGCATTTCAATTGCCAATAAATTTAATTCTTTTTCTTTGGCGTAGAGTGATGATGGTAAATTTATGATAGATTTACTATCATAATTCGTTAGAATAATTAATACAATGTAATTGAGCTCAATTCGATTAATGCTTACGTTTGTCAACAAAGTCCGCTGGTATTCGTAATACCGTTGTTATTTATTGTATCACTAACAAATTCTATGACGTAGTGAATGTTGAGGATTCCTTGAGATCAACGAATTCAAAAGCCTCGACGAAACTAGATACATAACCACCGATGTCAGTCATTGATGATTTGTTCCGTGGCGATGATTTCCAGTCTCGTTAGATCACAGAGGTGGCAATTTCGGCGTTGACCTTGCCTTGCATCCCGCTTCGGAGACGGCAGCAAGCGCGACGATATGCAGTCACGCTGGCGGGACGGCAGTTCGAACAAAAGCGAGCGAGCTATGATGTTCGTTAATTTTATTTAACTCTCGCTCATGCGCAGTGATCCGCAACGAATCTACACACGCACACACACAAATGTGAAAAGGCGCGAGGTTCAAATCGACTCGTTACATTCCTCCCCTGGACTTATGAGGGTTGAGAAGAAGTCCATATAGGCTTGGGTAGACTGACATTCATGATCTGCTTTAGTCAGTATTAAGCGTCGTCTTCCTCAATTCCATGATTCACACATTTCAAATTAAATATAAATTTAGATCATCAATTCTACAATACATACATTTCATTCTCAAATTAAAGTCATTTTCCATATATGATTTTTTAGATATTCTATGTACATCTTTACAAATAATTCATAAGTATTCGTGGTTTTCGGTTTAGCACATCGTCAAAACAATTATCCTATCTTAAATGTACTCATTCATTCTCCTCACTCATTCCATACCTTAAATCTATCTATACATGTTTTGAAGTTTATATTTTGAATAATCACTAAGATTTTATTTACATGTTTGAAAATTATATTTCGTTATCATTTGGATCTAAAAAGGTTACGAATCGGATCTATTTTTATACTTTCTCAAGTTAGCGCGATTGTAAGTACCAATAATCGCACTGGAATCTTCAGACTCAGTTATTTCGAATGCATTTTCACTGATTATTTTAGAAATACGATACGGTCCTTCGAATATATCGAAAAACTTCTGCGTGACCTTGTCTAACGCTTTTGATAAATGTCTTACACGTAACATCACTAAGTCACCTATATTAAGTTTTACTTTAGATATTATTTTTTGTTTTTCACAACGTTTTTTGAAACTTTTTTGAATATTCTCTCTAGCAAGAGTTATAATTATTTTATGATCAATTCTCGGTTGCATTGGAAACTTAACCAACTTTTGTATTTCATCTTGTATCGATTTTCCAAAATGTAATTCGTTTGGCGCGAAACCTGTAGTAAAGTGAGTAGTTACATTTAGAAGGTTTTCAATAGTATTTATATGATTCACCCAAGTAGTATGCTTCGTCTTACACAAGGTCCTAAACATTCTACCCAATTCACGCATAACTCTCTCAGTGGGATTAGATTGTGGATGCCTTACACTGCTAAACAGGACTTTGACACCTATGTTTTCTAGCGAATCTCTCCATTTATGTGAGGTGAACTGAGTACCATTGTCGCTTAATATTCTCTCGAACTTTCCGCATTCTGGAATGTATTTATTCAAGATTTTATCGAGTGAACTTATTGTGGTAGCTTTTCTCAATGGGTATAAACGTACCAATTTTGAAAACACGTTTAAGACGACAAATACATACTCCATTCCTCCCCTGGCGCGAGGGAGGGGTCCATAATAATCGACTGTGACCAAATCTGAAGGTGAATTTGATGCAACCTGATTATATGGTCCCTCCATCGCGACTGATAAATACTTAACCCTCTGACACAAATCACATGTTAATACAAACTTTTTTATTTGCTTATGCATGAATTTCCAGTAATAAAATCGCTTGATATAAGTTAAGGTTTTAAAAACACCCGGATGGGCTAATTTGTTATGAACGTAGTTTATTATTTTATTTGTTAATGTAATTGGAATAACAATACGATAATAATGACTTTTATTTTCGCGGTGAAATAAGATTTGTTGATATATTTCAAAGTTTTCTGTTTGTTTTTTGTTATTGTTGGCAAGAAGTTTATTCGTGATTGATGTACAATAACTGTCCTGTGATTGCAATTGATTTAAGTTCTTTAACATATGCTTTAAAGACGGTTTTTCCTCATTTACTGCCATAATTACCAAAGGAGAAACTTCATTAATTTGAGAAGGAAAAATAAATGTATTGAGTAAACCAATCATTAATTTTTTATCCGTTTCTCTATGAAATCTTCCCATAGGATTACGACTGAAAAAATCAGCAACTACATTGTCCGTACCCTTACAATAAGATATATCATAACAATATTGTTGCAATAACAGGGACCATCTAATTAAGCGCGAATTATGGTAAACGGTGTTTTGTAAAAATGTCAGACCTTTATGATCAGTTATTATTTCGAACTTGACACCTATCAAATAATACCGAAACTTTGTAACACAATATATAATAGCTAGTAATTCTATTTCGGCAGTAGTATATCGAGTTTCTTCAGATGTTAAGCATCTACTCGCTACCGAAATTATACATTGATTTTCTTCTTGGTCAATTTGATATAATGTGCCGCCTATACCAATCAAGCTACCATCACACTGCAACTTAAATGGGCTATTAGGTATGATGTGACTCAAGCAAACTGCACGAGCGAAATTTTGTTTTAAGGCCTCAAAATTTCTCTCATGCTCATTTGTCCAATGCCAAACCGCATCCCCAGCCAACAAATCTCGAAATGGCGAAATGTAATCACTATGTCGCATAACAAACCTGCGGTAGTAATTACATACACCTAAAAATTGCTGTAAATGTGCTTGATTTTTTGGATGTTCAAACTTAATTATTTCATCAATTCTCTTCGGGTCTGGCTCTATGCCTTTATTCGACAAAATATATCCAAGAAATAAGATTTTATTTTTGAAAAATTCTGATTTTGAAATTTTTATTGTGAAATTATTTTGCAATAGTTTTTGAAAAATTATTTGTAACAACTGAATATGACGTTCAAAAGTGTTAGACGCAATAGCAGTATCATCTACATAGGTTATCAAATTTTTCTCTATATTAGAAAGTTGTAGAGGTATTTTCTTTTCTATTTTTTCTTCGTTATTTTCTTCAACTAAAAATTTAAAATTAATTGGAAGAGAGGTTTGAAGTGAGATGGCAAAAGCTCTAATGAGCGCGCTGCCAGCTGTTTTGATGCCAAAAGGCACGCGAATCCATTGATATGGTTTTGAGTCAAATTTAAATGCGGTTAAAGGTCTTGACTCTTTGTGTAATTTTACCTGCCAGTAACTATTTCGTAAATCTATTTTTGAAAAATGTTTGCATTCATAAAACTTTTGCATTATTTCTGCTATAACAGGGGGGGATTCCAAATCATCTTCAATGTTATCATTTATTTGTCTTGCATCCAAACAAACCCTTAATGAATCATCTTCCTTAACCACTATACGTAAAGGACTACAGTAAGGACTAATTGAAGGTTCTATTATACCTGCTTCTAACATTTCATTAATGACCCTACGTACCGGTTCCTGTAAGGCTGATGGTACGGGATACGAGCGATTAATTTTTGGATTATTATTTTTCAATACCAATTTATGCTCATAACCCAGTGCACATCCCGTTTTATTCTCAAACAATTTTTTATATTTAATTAAAAGATCATGAAAAATTTGTTTCTCCCCGTCACTTAGATTTTCAGTTGAAAACGCAATTGAGTAAAGTTGATCATCAAGACTTTTTTCATTTTCTTTTTCTTTATGCATTACTCTTGTATTCATGTTATTCATATATATGCGATTAATATTAACACAATTATTATAAGTATCTAATAACTCAATATCTAGATCCATAAGATCATCGTAAACATCAGACAAATTGTCAATATATTCTATATTATTTTTCCTAATAATATTTTCCGTTGGATTTTGATTAATTTCACAATTGTTCATATTTATACCATTATTTTTATTTCTCTCAACGGTTCTTAAATCCTGATAATCATTCAGTTCATTATTTTGCGTTTCGCATATATTATCAATTTTAATATTTTCATTTTTAATTATATGAATACAAGTTACTTTTTCTTTATTTCTTATTATTAATCTTTCTAAATCTCCTCTCTCAAACAAAACCAAATGAGTAGGGATCACTTCATCTTTCAATCTCAATTGAGTCTTCCAATAATCTATGATCATACCAAATTTCAAGTTGAAATCATTTCCCAGAATTATATCTGTCGACAAAAAGGGCACCACTAAGAAATAAAACGACAATATTTTTGTATTAATTTTTAAATCTAATGCTACTTGTCTTTTAACTGTTGTAGATTTTTTTCCTATAGCTGTTGATACTATTACGTTTGCTACTGGTAATTCTAATATGCGTATTGTATTTTTTATTTTGTTATAAAAGTTTTCTGATATTGCTGTTATTTGACTACCACTATCCACAAGACTCCACACCTTATATTTGTCAACTTCAAGTAAAACTCTGGGGGATGAAGGTATTTTATTTATTTCTGACTGTGTGTGACTCTCACTATTTATTACGTCATGAGATAAATCTCTAATTACGTCATAATATTGACGCACTGATGAGCCATAATTCAATGCGTCATTTTTCAGTTTAAATTATTAAAGTTTGAATTGTTTTGTTGGCTATCATCAATAATTGTACCATTTGAATGAGACCTATTATTTATGTTTGGAGGTGGAATCGTTAAATCAGGCAATTGAAATTTGTTTTGACTAAAATTTTGAGAAGGTTTATTATTTGAATAACGTCTACTGTTATGATATCGTTGGGGATTATAATTATTTCGTACTCTATTAAATCTACCTCGACCTCTATTAGTATAAGTATTTATTTGCCCGATTTGAGCTTGTGTATTGTTATGATTACTATGTGAATTGTATTTATTTTCAAAATTTCTTTTATTTTCTGCGAATAGAAGATCTAAATTTGTTAAAGTTTTAACAATCAAATCACTCTGGTTACAATCTATTGAAGCCAACGCAAGTTTTGCTGATTTAGGTAACTGTTGAATAATTGAATAATTTTTTTCGTAAATTGACATAGTTGGTCTAATAAAATTTGCTTTTCTCAACTGAGAATAATAAAATGATTGTAAGTTCTCATGATTTTGAGGGCTAAATTTCCCTTGCAACCACCGATTCTTAGTTTTAACTTGTACTTCTACTGTGTAAAAATTTTCCATGAAGGCAACTTTAAATTGATCATAATTCTCAAATGGATTTTGTAATTCCATCCATGCTCTAACTTTATTTTTAAGTAACATAGTAACCACGTGTAGCTTTCTCTCACATTGAATTTGTTTTAAACGGAAATATCTCTCCACTTCATCTAAAAATTCCAGAGGATTTGCACTATTTTCATCAGAAAATGACGGGACCGTTATATCAATTTGATTTACTTGTACGTTTCCGATCAATGATAGAAAGTCATTTACGAAATTTCGCTGTACGGCAACCGACTCTACCTGGATATTATTTTGTTGAGGTTGAACACTTTCTTGAACTTGGCGTAGTTGTTCTCTTGATTGTTGTAATTCTTCCTGAAGTTTGTTGCCATTATTCGTTTGCTCATTCAATTGTTGAGTGAGTCGCCGTATTTCAGCTTCTTGCCTCTCTAGATCCGCCTGATGACGTCTCGCCTCATTTCTCGGATCGTCAGGAATGACATTCATGTTGTTGTTTCGTGACCTCGTACTCGTACCAAACAAATTAGTAACGATTTTGTGTGATGTTCTTCCTGATCTCGTCACGTAAGTCGAGGACTCATTGGAATTAGCCATGCATTTTTTAATTTAGGAGTTAGGTTACCGCGTGGTCGGGCGCCAATGTAAAATTTATATAGGTTAAAAAAGACAACTTGTAAATAAAATGGCTTTTCACAGTCAGTAGAACATGAATTCCTTAAGCTCCCGAATCACACGACGAGAAGGAAAGATTATTGAAATAATAAACACAGTATTTCTTTTGGCCACAATACATTATTTTCAATAGTTAAAACTTCTTAAAACTAAATACATTCATACGTGATCACAACTACATTCATACAATATTCACACATTATCATATCTGCATTCACACACTATTCACACATATTTACGTATCCGCATTTCAATTGCCAATAAATTTAATTCTTTTTCTTTGGCGTAGAGTGATGATGGTAAATTTATGATAGATTTACTATCATAATTCGTTAGAATAATTAATACAATGTAATTGAGCTCAATTCGATTAATGCTTACGTTTGTCAACAAAGTCCGCTGGTATTCGTAATACCGTTGTTATTTATTGTATCACTAACAAATTCTATGACGTAGTGAATGTTGAGGATTCCTTGAGATCAACGAATTCAAAAGCCTCGACGAAACTAGATACATAACCACCGATGTCAGTCATTGATGATTTGTTCCGTGGCGATGATTTCCAGTCTCGTTAGATCACAGAGGTGGCAATTTCGGCGTTGACCTTGCCTTGCATCCCGCTTCGGAGACGGCAGCAAGCGCGACGATATGCAGTCACGCTGGCGGGACGGCAGTTCGAACAAAAGCGAGCGAGCTATGATGTTCGTTAATTTTATTTAACTCTCGCTCATGCGCAGTGATCCGCAACGAATCTACACACGCACACACACAAATGTGAAAAGGCGCGAGGTTCAAATCGACTCGTTACATTCCTCCCCTGGACTTATGAGGGTTGAGAAGAAGTCCATATAGGCTTGGGTAGACTGACATTCATGATCTGCTTTAGTCAGTATTAAGCGTCGTCTTCCTCAATTCCATGATTCACACATTTCAAATTAAATATAAATTTAGATCATCAATTCTACAATACATACATTTCATTCTCAAATTAAAGTCATTTTCCATATATGATTTTTTAGATATTCTATGTACATCTTTACAAATAATTCATAAGTATTCGTGGTTTTCGGTTTAGCACATCGTCAAAACAATTATCCTATCTTAAATGTACTCATTCATTCTCCTCACTCATTCCATACCTTAAATCTATCTATACATGTTTTGAAGTTTATATTTTGAATAATCACTAAGATTTTATTTACATGTTTGAAAATTATATTTCGTTATCATTTGGATCTAAAAAGGTTACGAATCGGATCTATTTTTATACTTTCTCAAGTTAGCGCGATTGTAAGTACCAATAATCGCACTGGAATCTTCAGACTCAGTTATTTCGAATGCATTTTCACTGATTATTTTAGAAATACGATACGGTCCTTCGAATATATCGAAAAACTTCTGCGTGACCTTGTCTAACGCTTTTGATAAATGTCTTACACGTAACATCACTAAGTCACCTATATTAAGTTTTACTTTAGATATTATTTTTTGTTTTTCACAACGTTTTTTGAAACTTTTTTGAATATTCTCTCTAGCAAGAGTTATAATTATTTTATGATCAATTCTCGGTTGCATTGGAAACTTAACCAACTTTTGTATTTCATCTTGTATCGATTTTCCAAAATGTAATTCGTTTGGCGCGAAACCTGTAGTAAAGTGAGTAGTTACATTTAGAAGGTTTTCAATAGTATTTATATGATTCACCCAAGTAGTATGCTTCGTCTTACACAAGGTCCTAAACATTCTACCCAATTCACGCATAACTCTCTCAGTGGGATTAGATTGTGGATGCCTTACACTGCTAAACAGGACTTTGACACCTATGTTTTCTAGCGAATCTCTCCATTTATGTGAGGTGAACTGAGTACCATTGTCGCTTAATATTCTCTCGAACTTTCCGCATTCTGGAATGTATTTATTCAAGATTTTATCGAGTGAACTTATTGTGGTAGCTTTTCTCAATGGGTATAAACGTACCAATTTTGAAAACACGTTTAAGACGACAAATACATACTCCATTCCTCCCCTGGCGCGAGGGAGGGGTCCATAATAATCGACTGTGACCAAATCTGAAGGTGAATTTGATGCAACCTGATTATATGGTCCCTCCATCGCGACTGATAAATACTTAACCCTCTGACACAAATCACATGTTAATACAAACTTTTTTATTTGCTTATGCATGAATTTCCAGTAATAAAATCGCTTGATATAAGTTAAGGTTTTAAAAACACCCGGATGGGCTAATTTGTTATGAACGTAGTTTATTATTTTATTTGTTAATGTAATTGGAATAACAATACGATAATAATGACTTTTATTTTCGCGGTGAAATAAGATTTGTTGATATATTTCAAAGTTTTCTGTTTGTTTTTTGTTATTGTTGGCAAGAAGTTTATTCGTGATTGATGTACAATAACTGTCCTGTGATTGCAATTGATTTAAGTTCTTTAACATATGCTTTAAAGACGGTTTTTCCTCATTTACTGCCATAATTACCAAAGGAGAAACTTCATTAATTTGAGAAGGAAAAATAAATGTATTGAGTAAACCAATCATTAATTTTTTATCCGTTTCTCTATGAAATCTTCCCATAGGATTACGACTGAAAAAATCAGCAACTACATTGTCCGTACCCTTACAATAAGATATATCATAACAATATTGTTGCAATAACAGGGACCATCTAATTAAGCGCGAATTATGGTAAACGGTGTTTTGTAAAAATGTCAGACCTTTATGATCAGTTATTATTTCGAACTTGACACCTATCAAATAATACCGAAACTTTGTAACACAATATATAATAGCTAGTAATTCTATTTCGGCAGTAGTATATCGAGTTTCTTCAGATGTTAAGCATCTACTCGCTACCGAAATTATACATTGATTTTCTTCTTGGTCAATTTGATATAATGTGCCGCCTATACCAATCAAGCTACCATCACACTGCAACTTAAATGGGCTATTAGGTATGATGTGACTCAAGCAAACTGCACGAGCGAAATTTTGTTTTAAGGCCTCAAAATTTCTCTCATGCTCATTTGTCCAATGCCAAACCGCATCCCCAGCCAACAAATCTCGAAATGGCGAAATGTAATCACTATGTCGCATAACAAACCTGCGGTAGTAATTACATACACCTAAAAATTGCTGTAAATGTGCTTGATTTTTTGGATGTTCAAACTTAATTATTTCATCAATTCTCTTCGGGTCTGGCTCTATGCCTTTATTCGACAAAATATATCCAAGAAATAAGATTTTATTTTTGAAAAATTCTGATTTTGAAATTTTTATTGTGAAATTATTTTGCAATAGTTTTTGAAAAATTATTTGTAACAACTGAATATGACGTTCAAAAGTGTTAGACGCAATAGCAGTATCATCTACATAGGTTATCAAATTTTTCTCTATATTAGAAAGTTGTAGAGGTATTTTCTTTTCTATTTTTTCTTCGTTATTTTCTTCAACTAAAAATTTAAAATTAATTGGAAGAGAGGTTTGAAGTGAGATGGCAAAAGCTCTAATGAGCGCGCTGCCAGCTGTTTTGATGCCAAAAGGCACGCGAATCCATTGATATGGTTTTGAGTCAAATTTAAATGCGGTTAAAGGTCTTGACTCTTTGTGTAATTTTACCTGCCAGTAACTATTTCGTAAATCTATTTTTGAAAAATGTTTGCATTCATAAAACTTTTGCATTATTTCTGCTATAACAGGGGGGGATTCCAAATCATCTTCAATGTTATCATTTATTTGTCTTGCATCCAAACAAACCCTTAATGAATCATCTTCCTTAACCACTATACGTAAAGGACTACAGTAAGGACTAATTGAAGGTTCTATTATACCTGCTTCTAACATTTCATTAATGACCCTACGTACCGGTTCCTGTAAGGCTGATGGTACGGGATACGAGCGATTAATTTTTGGATTATTATTTTTCAATACCAATTTATGCTCATAACCCAGTGCACATCCCGTTTTATTCTCAAACAATTTTTTATATTTAATTAAAAGATCATGAAAAATTTGTTTCTCCCCGTCACTTAGATTTTCAGTTGAAAACGCAATTGAGTAAAGTTGATCATCAAGACTTTTTTCATTTTCTTTTTCTTTATGCATTACTCTTGTATTCATGTTATTCATATATATGCGATTAATATTAACACAATTATTATAAGTATCTAATAACTCAATATCTAGATCCATAAGATCATCGTAAACATCAGACAAATTGTCAATATATTCTATATTATTTTTCCTAATAATATTTTCCGTTGGATTTTGATTAATTTCACAATTGTTCATATTTATACCATTATTTTTATTTCTCTCAACGGTTCTTAAATCCTGATAATCATTCAGTTCATTATTTTGCGTTTCGCATATATTATCAATTTTAATATTTTCATTTTTAATTATATGAATACAAGTTACTTTTTCTTTATTTCTTATTATTAATCTTTCTAAATCTCCTCTCTCAAACAAAACCAAATGAGTAGGGATCACTTCATCTTTCAATCTCAATTGAGTCTTCCAATAATCTATGATCATACCAAATTTCAAGTTGAAATCATTTCCCAGAATTATATCTGTCGACAAAAAGGGCACCACTAAGAAATAAAACGACAATATTTTTGTATTAATTTTTAAATCTAATGCTACTTGTCTTTTAACTGTTGTAGATTTTTTTCCTATAGCTGTTGATACTATTACGTTTGCTACTGGTAATTCTAATATGCGTATTGTATTTTTTATTTTGTTATAAAAGTTTTCTGATATTGCTGTTATTTGACTACCACTATCCACAAGACTCCACACCTTATATTTGTCAACTTCAAGTAAAACTCTGGGGGATGAAGGTATTTTATTTATTTCTGACTGTGTGTGACTCTCACTATTTATTACGTCATGAGATAAATCTCTAATTACGTCATAATATTGACGCACTGATGAGCCATAATTCAATGCGTCATTTTTCAGTTTAAATTATTAAAGTTTGAATTGTTTTGTTGGCTATCATCAATAATTGTACCATTTGAATGAG
>NW_026707170.1:0-2500 GCF_024137745.1 Phymastichus coffea
AGTCCCCCCTCCATCCCTTCTAACAATCCTGTTTGCTCGTTCCAGCCGACTAGATATCGGCCTGCTCCCGAGCGAGTGTACCCACAGCAGCGGTGCGAGCTCGTGGCATTAGCCTACTTCTCACATAATGAGCATTACCACCAACTATTTTCCATCTGTTATAGGCAATCGAGTCCGCTTTATGGAGGGTCACTAACGCTTTGATATTTCCACAGTTCGTGCTAAACGAGCGCCGGACGCTGCGTCGACGGAGCTCAGTCCGGAGCGGCGAACCCAGCTGTGCGCCGGTGTTCGCCGTAGCGCCACGTTGTCGGCGTACGGTCGCCGTTTCCACTGATTTTTGCGCGTTCAAATGAGAAGTTTGTCTGCCGGACAGTAGTTCGACGATAATATATAAGGACGACAGTCGAAATACCGTTAATACATTCGCGCCTATCACCAATCGGAAGACGTGCTCTATTGCCAGAGCTTTAAGAAGAAAAACTCGGAGTCGACGTTCGCCGCCTATTGACCAGGTCGAGAGAGCCGTCATCGAGTTCACGCGCATCCCCACCGAAACGTACATGTTCACGCGCATCGCTCTCCTTGGCCACGCATACGCAGCACATGTTCACGCGCATTGCTTTCGTTGGCCAGGAAAAAGGAAGCACAAGTCCACGCGCATTGCTTTCCTTGGCCAGCCAAACTCAGCACAAGTCCACGCGCATTGCCTTCCTTGGCCTCGCAAACGCAGCACATGTTCACGCGCATTGCTTTCGTTGGCCAGGAAAAAGGAAGCACAAGTGCACGCGCATTGCTTTCGTTGGCCAGGAAAAAGGAAGCACTAGTGCACGCGCATTGCCTTCCCGGCCAGCCAAACGCAGCACAAGTCCACGCGCATTGCCTTCCTTGGCCTCGCAAACGCAGCACATGTTCACGCGCATTGCTTTCGTTGGCCAGGAAAAAGGAAGCACAAGTGCACGCGCATTGCTCTCGTTGGCCAGGCAAAAGGAAGCACAAGTGCACGCGCATTGCTTTCGTTGGCCAGGAAAAAGGAAGCACTAGTGCACGCGCATTGCTTTCCCGGCCAGCCAAACGCAGCACAAGTCCACGCGCATTGCCTTCCTTGGCCTCGCAAACGCAGCACATGTTCAAGCGCATTGCTCTCGTTGGCCAGGAAAAAGGAAGCACTAGTGCACGCGCATTGCCTTCCCGGCCAGCCAAACGCAGCACAAGTCCACGCGCATTGCCTTCCTTGGCCTCGCAAACGCAGCACATGTTCAAGCGCATTGCTCTCGTTGGCCAGGAAAAAGGAAGCACTAGTGCACGCGCATTGCTCTCCCGGCCAGCCAAACGCAGCACAAGTCCACGCGCATTGCCTTCCTTGGCCTCGCAAACGCAGCACATGTTCACGCGCATTGCTTTCGTTGGCCAGGAAAAAGGAAGCACAAGTGCACGCGCATTGCTTTCGTTGGCCAGGAAAAAGGAAGCACTAGTGCACGCGCATTGCCTTCCCGGCCAGCCAAACGCAGCACAAGTCCACGCGCATTGCCTTCCTTGGCCTCGCAAACGCAGCACATGTTCACGCGCATTGCTTTCGTTGGCCAGGAAAAAGGAAGCACAAGTGCACGCGCATTGCTCTCGTTGGCCAGGCAAAAGGAAGCACAAGTGCACGCGCATTGCTTTCGTTGGCCAGGAAAAAGGAAGCACTAGTGCACGCGCATTGCTTTCCCGGCCAGCCAAACGCAGCACAAGTCCACGCGCATTGCCTTCCTTGGCCTCGCAAACGCAGCACATGTTCAAGCGCATTGCTCTCGTTGGCCAGGAAAAAGGAAGCACTAGTGCACGCGCATTGCCTTCCCGGCCAGCCAAACGCAGCACAAGTCCACGCGCATTGCCTTCCTTGGCCTCGCAAACGCAGCACATGTTCAAGCGCATTGCTCTCGTTGGCCAGGAAAAAGGAAGCACTAGTGCACGCGCATTGCTCTCCCGGCCAGCCAAACGCAGCACAAGTCCACGCGCATTGCCTTCCTTGGCCTCGCAAACGCAGCACATGTTCACGCGCATTGCTTTCGTTGGCCAGGAAAAAGGAAGCACAAGTGCACGCGCATTGCTTTCGTTGGCCAGGAAAAAGGAAGCACTAGTGCACGCGCATTGCTCTCCCGGCCAGCCAAACGCAGCACAAGTCCACGCGCATTGCCTTCCTTGGCCTCGCAAACGCAGCACATGTTCACGCGCATTGCTTTCGTTGGCCAGGAAAAAGGAAGCACAAGTGCACGCGCATTGCTCTCGTTGGCCAGGCAAAAGGAAGCACAAGTGCACGCGCATTGCTTTCGTTGGCCAGGAAAAAGGAAGCACTAGTGCACGCGCATTGCTTTCCCGGCCAGCCAAACGCAGCACAAGTCCACGCGCATTGCCTTCCTTGGCCTCGCAAACGCAGCACATGTTCAAGCGCATTGCTCTCGTTGGCCAGGAAAAAGGAAGCACTAGTGCACGCGCATTGCCTTCCCGGCCAGCCAAA
>NW_026707170.1:7500-10000 GCF_024137745.1 Phymastichus coffea
GATTCGCTTTCAACAGCCCCTGGCACGCACGCCTAGCTCGGTAGGCCTCACGCTTCAACCTATTTAAGTCTTTTGTCCACCATGGGTTGGACTTTCTAAACCTAGTTTTCCTTGGCATGGTTAACTCACAGGTTTCAGTAAGTACCTGAGTGAGTGTGTTTGCCATGTGCTCCACTTCTTCCGGGTTCGTCAGCGCAAGGTTCGCCAGCTTTGCGAGTCGAAGGCTCTTCAGTTCAGTGTCGAACTGGTCCCAATTCGCTTTGAGCGTATTGAAACGTGTTGGACCCATTTCTGCGAGCCCGACCTCGGTAGCCGGAGAGTCGAGCGTGAATATGACGGCTTTGTGGGCACTTTTGAATTCAGAATCTAGTAACCTCCATTGGTGAATGGACGAGGCCATCTGCCCAGTGGACAAGGTTACATCTATGTACGAAATTTTGGGTCCCTTTTGGAATGTGGGAAGATCATTCCTGTTATTTGCAATGTGGAGTTTGTGTTGGCGAATGAAGTCGGCCAATTTTTCTCCGTTTTTCCATCGCAATCGGGACATGTCGGGGATACGTGGGCTCCAGGAGTTCCACTCTGCGTTGGTGTCAATACCAAGCAGGACGCGTTTCCCTCTCAGCGTGAAGAGCACCATTTCGAGGTGGCTGAGGTGCTTCTCGATTGGTTCACTGTATTGGAAATATGCCGATACAGCGAAGAAGGAGAAGCCAGGGGTCTTAATCTCTGCGCACGCGCAGTGCGTATTACTAAGCTGTTCTATGTAGAGGATCGCGAAATTGGGGTTTGCCACGCCTACTGCTGCCCATGGTTTTTCTGTTCTAGTTGCTACTAGCCTAATCGTTCTGCCTATGTCTGTAAAGAAATACTCCCCCCGGTTTAATTTATTGTAAGGCTCCTGAAGTAGGACTACATCAGGTTTGAGCCTGTTTACGCTTTCTCGCAGCTCACCACTGACAGTTTGGTCTCTGTCCATGTTGAGCTGCAAGACCCTAATTCCTGTCTTTGTTCGAGGAGAAGTTCCGGAGGTGGGGCTCTCTCCTGACGGGTTGCCTATAGTTCGCGCGCAGATGTCTACGAGTCGGATGCGGACGATTTTCGGGCAAAGTGGGTGGATGCCGTCGACCCGAGCCGACGGGCCACAGGCCGCAGGGACGCGAATTGGGGGACGCTCAAGTTCGCCGTCCGATGTCTGGGGCCGGTTAGCAGTACAGCTCGGGTCGAGGACAGAGCCTTCGGCGATCCTCCTCGTAGCATTTGACCACACACCAGCCGAGAGGTCCACCGATGTGCAGCTGCAGTCACATAATGACGACGCCTGCGGGCCCGCTTTCTCACCCTGACCAGCCGCCGGGACCTGAGCATCCGAGACTCTGGTCCGGTAACGTTTTTTTGTGTTAATTGTGCTAGCCATGTTAGTTTTGTTTGTGGGTTAAGCTTGTCCCCAGTGGGTCACCCAGTTCCACTGAGGAAGTTTTATAGAGTATCTTTCTCGCAGTCGAATCTCCTAAGAGATTCAACCCCCGGTTCCAGACTAAGCCTGGATTTCCGGTATATTGGCGACTGCGTCTTAAGGGCTCGCCTCTTTTCTGCCGTTGGGCTATTCCCGTGGGCATTCTAAAAATGAGCGAAAGACATGCAAAGCACCCTATCTTAATTATTAGGCGAATACCCTCTTTTCTGTAGCAGGAGCCGTCTCCTGTACAGGTACCTAGATGGGGCTTAAGAAAATAAAATATTTTAGTGTACCTGTAAGAAAGAAAGGAAGTTTTCTGCAAGGGGAAATTTTATATTAGTGCGTGCTGACCGCCTTTGCAGGAATCGCCTCTTTGGCCAAGGTCAGGACTAGTTCCTGAGTTGGCGCTATAGGATCGCGAAGAGTTTGTGCGGCTTATAGTCTATCTGCTTGTCTAAGGCTCTTCTTCAGGCGGTTTGCTTGATTAGCCTCTCAGGCCTAACTCAGGACTAGTTCCTGAGTTGGCGCTAGATGGTCGCGAAAGTGGTTTCGGATTATGCTAGTCCTACTTATCTAAGGCGATTTCATTCTGTCTGCTATTTGGCGATCAGCCTCCGGTTACCTAGAAATAAAGCGAGAATTCGTGCGGCGGAGGGAGAAAAATTGGGGCTGGGAGGGGGGAGTTTTCGTCGAGCTTAAAGTTCCACATAAAGTTCACTTACCCTCGTCCACAGCTTGGAGAGGGAGGAGGGCGAATGCTTTCCTGTTCATGGGTTTTTGCCATTACTTAGTACTGACACTCTCGTCCCTTATTCCCAGTATCATTCCGATACTGGTACTCACCCTCGAAGTCCCACGATGTTTGTTTGTTTACGCGGGTGCTCCGCGGTTGGATTTTGACGCGGCCCAACACCTCGATTTATTAACGTGGTGTGTTCCACGGACGGCTTATGACGCGCACCGGCTGCACGGTTTTAGTTTCGTGGTTTGCTCCACGGTTGGATTTTGACGCGGCCCAACACCTCGATTTATTAACGTGGT
>NW_026707170.1:17500-26748 GCF_024137745.1 Phymastichus coffea
GACCATGCGATCAGCACAAAGTTATTCAGAGTCACCAAAGTAAACGGTGGACGAGCGAGCCCGCCACCGATTGGTTTTGATCTAATAAAAGCGTTCCTTCCATCTCTGGTCGGAACTCTGGTTTGCATGTATTAGCTCTAGAATTACCACAGTTATCCAAGTAAATGTGGGTACGATCTAAGGAACCATAACTGATTTAATGAGCCATTCGCGGTTTCACCTTAATTTGGCATGCACTGAGACATGCATGGCTTAATCTTTGAGACAAGCATATGACTACTGGCAGGATCAACCAGGGAGCTTCGTTGGACAACGCAAACGAGTTGCGCGCAAGAGAGCTCGCATCTGTGTTACGAGCGACTCCAGCACGCGACCGTGTCGAACGCCGATCCTTGAAAAGGATCGACGACACGCTTCGCAATGCGACCAAAGTCGTCGAGAGCACAGCAAAGTACGATATAACGTAACTTTGAGGGCAATTATTCGCTATACAATTGCTCGTCGTCGAGCAGTCACAACTAATTCATAGCTGCAACATGCCCACGACGAGTCACGGCGATCTCCGCTGCCCGTATTATACCAGACGGAGACACACCATGGATATTATCGTTCAAATTCAACAGACTCTCGTGTTAATTGAGTAAAATGCTACCCGACGTTAGACAAAAATGCCAAGTCGTCGTGGTCAGCGACATTTCATCGCCATTCGCGTGGAAATGACGTGCAAAAGTTTATTCTCGCTCGGAATCGAGTGAGTCGATGCTCGGTATTTATCGACGATTCAATGAAGAATCGACGAACTCGTAACGCCTACGGCGCCTACCGCATAAGGGCCATTCGGTCAGAGACACCGACCCGCGGTAATGCAGTGGATGACAACGATGGAGAGCATACCCAAGACGATTACATCGACTCGAGCACCTCTCTTACATATACCGAAAGGGCCGCCGAGGCATCGGCGCCGAATGGTCTTGAGCATTGTTTTATATGGGCAAAAACCTCATCGAAAGGGCGGATCCTCCGAAGCTTCTTCGAACATCATTGACGAGGAAATCGCCGGGCACGACGTTTCAGGCCAGGGACTTGCTGTATTGACAAGTGACTCGCCGCGCACGACGTTTCAGGCCAGGCACTTGCTGTATTCACAAGTGACTCGCCGCGCACGACGTTTCAGGCCAGGGACTTGCTGTATTCACAAGTGACTCGCCGCGCACGACGTTTCAGGCCAGGGACTTGCTGTATTGACAAGTGACTCGCCGCGCACGACGTTTCAGGCCAGGCACTTGCTGTATTCACAAGTGACTCGCCGCGCACGACGTTTCAGGCCAGGGACTTGCTGGATTTACAAGTGACTCGCCGCGCACGACGTTTCAGGCCAGGGACTTGCTGTATTGACAAGTGACTCGCCGCGCACGACGTTTCAGGCCTGGGACTTGCTGTATTCACAAGTGACTCGCCGCGCACGACGTTTCAGGCCAGGGACTTGCTGTATTGACAAGTGACTCGCCGCGCACGACGTTTCAGGCCAGGGACTTGCTGTATTGACAAGTGACTCGCCGCGCACGACGTTTCAGGCCAGGGACTTGCTGTATTGACAAGTGACTCGCCGCGCACGACGTTTCAGGCCAGGCACTTGATGGATTTACAAGTGACTCGCCGCGCACGACGTTTCAGGCCAGGGACTTGCTGGATTCACAAGTGACTCGCCGCGCACGACGTTTCAGGCCAGGGACTTGCTGTATTCACAAGTGACTCGCCGCGCACGACGTTTCAGGCCAGGCACTTGCTGTATTCACAAGTGACTCGCCGCGCACGACGTTTCAGGCCAGGGACTTGCTGTATTCACAAGTGACTCGCCGCGCACGACGTTTCAGGCCAGGGACTTGCTGTATTGACAAGTGACTCGCCGCGCACGACGTTTCAGGCCAGGCACTTGCTGTATTCACAAGTGACTCGCCGCGCACGACGTTTCAGGCCAGGGACTTGCTGGATTTACAAGTGACTCGCCGCGCACGACGTTTCAGGCCAGGGACTTGCTGTATTCACAAGTGACTCGCCGCGCACGACGTTTCAGGCCAGGGACTTGCTGTATTGACAAGTGACTCGCCGCGCACGACGTTTCAGGCCTGGGACTTGCTGTATTCACAAGTGACTCGCCGCGCACGACGTTTCAGGCCAGGGACTTGCTGTATTGACAAGTGACTCGCCGCGCACGACGTTTCAGGCCAGGGACTTGCTGTATTGACAAGTGACTCGCCGCGCACGACGTTTCAGGCCAGGGACTTGCTGTATTGACAAGTGACTCGCCGCGCACGACGTTTCAGGCCAGGCACTTGATGGATTTACAAGTGACTCGCCGCGCACGACGTTTCAGGCCAGGGACTTGCTGGATTCACAAGTGACTCGCCGCGCACGACGTTTCAGGCCAGGGACTTGCTGTATTCACAAGTGACTCGCCGCGCACGACGTTTCAGGCCAGGCACTTGCTGTATTCACAAGTGACTCGCCGCGCACGACGTTTCAGGCCAGGCACTTGCTGTATTCACAAGTGACTCGCCGCGCACGACGTTTCAGGCCAGGGACTTGCTGTATTCAGAAGTGACTCGCCGCGCACGACGTTTCAGGCCAGGCACTTGCTGTATTCACAAGTGACTCGCCGCGCACGACGTTTCAGGCCAGGGACTTGCTGGATTTACAAGTGACTCGCCGCGCACGACGTTTCAGGCCAGGGACTTGCTGTATTCACAAGTGACTCGCCGCGCACGACGTTTCAGGCCAGGGACTTGCTGTATTGACAAGTGACTCGCCGCGCACGACGTTTCAGGCCTGGGACTTGCTGTATTCACAAGTGACTCGCCGCGCACGACGTTTCAGGCCAGGGACTTGCTGTATTGACAAGTGACTCGCCGCGCACGACGTTTCAGGCCAGGGACTTGCTGTATTGACAAGTGACTCGCCGCGCACGACGTTTCAGGCCAGGGACTTGCTGTATTGACAAGTGACTCGCCGCGCACGACGTTTCAGGCCAGGCACTTGATGGATTTACAAGTGACTCGCCGCGCACGACGTTTCAGGCCAGGGACTTGCTGGATTCACAAGTGACTCGCCGCGCACGACGTTTCAGGCCAGGGACTTGCTGTATTCACAAGTGACTCGCCGCGCACGACGTTTCAGGCCTGGGACTTGCTGTATTCACAAGTGACTCGCCGCGCACGACGTTTCAGGCCTGGGACTTGCTGTATTCACAAGTGACTCGCCGCGCACGACGTTTCAGGCCAGGGACTTGCTGTATTGACAAGTGACTGGCCGCGCACGACGTTTCAGGACAGGGACTTGCTGGATTTACAAGTGACTCGCCGCGCACGACGTTTCAGGCCAGGGACTTGCTGTATTCACAAGTGACTCGCCGCGCACGACGTTTCAGGCCTGGGACTTGCTGTATTCACAAGTGACTCGCCGCGCACGACGTTTCAGGCCAGGGACTTGCTGGATTCACAAGTGACTCGCCGCGCACGACGTTTCAGGCCAGGGACTTGCTGTATTCACAAGTGACTCGCCGCGCACGACGTTTCAGGCCTGGGACTTGCTGTATTCACAAGTGACTCGCCGCGCACGACGTTTCAGGCCAGGGACTTGCTGTATTGACAAGTGACTCGCCGCGCACGACGTTTCAGGACAGGGACTTGCTGGATTTACAAGTGACTCGCCGCGCACGACGTTTCAGGCCAGGGACTTGCTGTATTCACAAGTGACTCGCCGCGCACGACGTTTCAGGCCTGGGACTTGCTGTATTCACAAGTGACTCGCCGCGCACGACGTTTCAGGCCTGGGACTTGCTGTATTCACAAGTGACTCGCCGCGCACGACGTTTCAGGCCAGGGACTTGCTGTATTGACAAGTGACTGGCCGCGCACGACGTTTCAGGACAGGGACTTGCTGTATTCACAAGTGACTCGCCGCGCACGACGTTTCAGGCCAGGGACTTGCTGTATTGACAAGTGACTCGCCGCGCACGACGTTTCAGGCCTGGGACTTGCTGTATTCACAAGTGACTCGCCGCGCACGACGTTTCAGGCCAGGGACTTGCTGTATTGACAAGTGACTCGCCGCGCACGACGTTTCAGGCCAGGGACTTGCTGTATTCACAAGTGACTCGCCGCGCACGACGTTTCAGGACAGGGACTTGCTGGATTTACAAGTGACTCGCCGCACACGACGTTTCAGGCCAGGGACTTGCTGGATTTACAAGTGACTCGCCGCGCACGACGTTTCAGGCCAGGGACTTGCTGGATTTACAAGTGACTCGCCGCGCACGACGTTTCAGGCCAGGGACTTGCTGTATTGACAAGTGACTCGCCGCGCACGACGTTTCAGGCCAGGCACTTGCTCTATTCACAAGTGACTCGCCGCGCACGACGTTTCAGGCCAGGGACTTGCTGGATTTACAAGTGACTCGCCGCGCACGACGTTTCAGGCCAGGGACTTGCTGTATTCACAAGTGACTCGCCGCGCACGACGTTTCAGGCCAGGGACTTGCTGTATTCACAAGTGACTCGCCGCGCACGACGTTTCAGGCCAGGCACTTGCTGTATTCACAAGTGACTCGCCGCGCACGACGTTTCAGGCCAGGGACTTGCTGGATTTACAAGTGACTCGCCGCGCACGACGTTTCAGGCCAGGGACTTGCTGTATTCACAAGTGACTCGCCGCGCACGACGTTTCAGGCCAGGGACTTGCTGTATTGACAAGTGACTCGCCGCGCACGACGTTTCAGGCCTGGGACTTGCTGTATTCACAAGTGACTCGCCGCGCACGACGTTTCAGGCCAGGGACTTGCTGTATTGACAAGTGACTCGCCGCGCACGACGTTTCAGGCCAGGGACTTGCTGTATTGACAAGTGACTCGCCGCGCACGACGTTTCAGGCCAGGGACTTGCTGTATTGACAAGTGACTCGCCGCGCACGACGTTTCAGGCCAGGCACTTGATGGATTTACAAGTGACTCGCCGCGCACGACGTTTCAGGCCAGGGACTTGCTGGATTCACAAGTGACTCGCCGCGCACGACGTTTCAGGCCAGGGACTTGCTGTATTCACAAGTGACTCGCCGCGCACGACGTTTCAGGCCAGGCACTTGCTGTATTCACAAGTGACTCGCCGCGCACGACGTTTCAGGCCAGGCACTTGCTGTATTCACAAGTGACTCGCCGCGCACGACGTTTCAGGCCAGGGACTTGCTGTATTCAGAAGTGACTCGCCGCGCACGACGTTTCAGGCCAGGCACTTGCTGTATTCACAAATGACTCGCCGCGCACGACGTTTCAGGCCAGGGACTTGCTGGATTTACAAGTGACTCGCCGCGCACGACGTTTCAGGCCAGGGACTTGCTGTATTCACAAGTGACTCGCCGCGCACGACGTTTCAGGCCAGGGACTTGCTGTATTGACAAGTGACTCGCCGCGCACGACGTTTCAGGCCTGGGACTTGCTGTATTCACAAGTGACTCGCCGCGCACGACGTTTCAGGCCAGGGACTTGCTGTATTGACAAGTGACTCGCCGCGCACGACGTTTCAGGCCAGGGACTTGCTGTATTGACAAGTGACTCGCCGCGCACGACGTTTCAGGCCAGGGACTTGCTGTATTGACAAGTGACTCGCCGCGCACGACGTTTCAGGCCAGGCACTTGATGGATTTACAAGTGACTCGCCGCGCACGACGTTTCAGGCCAGGGACTTGCTGGATTCACAAGTGACTCGCCGCGCACGACGTTTCAGGCCAGGGACTTGCTGTATTCACAAGTGACTCGCCGCGCACGACGTTTCAGGCCTGGGACTTGCTGTATTCACAAGTGACTCGCCGCGCACGACGTTTTCAGGCCTGGGACTTGCTGTATTCACAAGTGACTCGCCGCGCACGACGTTTCAGGCCAGGGACTTGCTGTATTGACAAGTGACTGGCCGCGCACGACGTTTCAGGACAGGGACTTGCTGGATTTACAAGTGACTCGCCGCGCACGACGTTTCAGGCCAGGGACTTGCTGTATTCACAAGTGACTCGCCGCGCACGACGTTTCAGGCCTGGGACTTGCTGTATTCACAAGTGACTCGCCGCGCACGACGTTTCAGGCCAGGGACTTGCTGGATTCACAAGTGACTCGCCGCGCACGACGTTTCAGGCCAGGGACTTGCTGTATTCACAAGTGACTCGCCGCGCACGACGTTTCAGGCCTGGGACTTGCTGTATTCACAAGTGACTCGCCGCGCACGACGTTTCAGGCCAGGGACTTGCTGTATTGACAAGTGACTCGCCGCGCACGACGTTTCAGGACAGGGACTTGCTGGATTTACAAGTGACTCGCCGCGCACGACGTTTCAGGCCAGGGACTTGCTGTATTCACAAGTGACTCGCCGCGCACGACGTTTCAGGCCTGGGACTTGCTGTATTCACAAGTGACTCGCCGCGCACGACGTTTCAGGCCTGGGACTTGCTGTATTCACAAGTGACTCGCCGCGCACGACGTTTCAGGCCAGGGACTTGCTGTATTGACAAGTGACTGGCCGCGCACGACGTTTCAGGACAGGGACTTGCTGTATTCACAAGTGACTCGCCGCGCACGACGTTTCAGGCCAGGGACTTGCTGTATTGACAAGTGACTCGCCGCGCACGACGTTTCAGGCCTGGGACTTGCTGTATTCACAAGTGACTCGCCGCGCACGACGTTTCAGGCCAGGGACTTGCTGTATTGACAAGTGACTCGCCGCGCACGACGTTTCAGGCCAGGGACTTGCTGTATTCACAAGTGACTCGCCGCGCACGACGTTTCAGGACAGGGACTTGCTGGATTTACAAGTGACTCGCCGCACACGACGTTTCAGGCCAGGGACTTGCTGGATTTACAAGTGACTCGCCGCGCACGACGTTTCAGGCCAGGGACTTGCTGGATTTACAAGTGACTCGCCGCGCACGACGTTTCAGGCCAGGGACTTGCTGTATTGACAAGTGACTCGCCGCGCACGACGTTTCAGGCCAGGCACTTGCTCTATTCACAAGTGACTCGCCGCGCACGACGTTTCAGGCCAGGGACTTGCTGGATTTACAAGTGACTCGCCGCGCACGACGTTTCAGGCCAGGGACTTGCTGTATTCACAAGTGACTCGCCGCGCACGACGTTTCAGGCCAGGGACTTGCTGTATTGACAAGTGACTCGCCGCGCACGACGTTTCAGGCCAGGGACTTGCTGTATTGACAAGTGACTCGCCGCGCACGACGTTTCAGGCCTGGGACTTGCTGTATTCACAAGTGACTCGCCGCGCACGACGTTTCAGGCCAGGGACTTGCTGTATTGACAAGTGACTCGCCGCGCACGACGTTTCAGGCCAGGGACTTGCTGTATTGACAAGTGACTCGCCGCGCACGACGTTTCAGGCCAGGGACTTGCTGTATTGACAAGTGACTCGCCGCGCACGACGTTTCAGGCCAGGCACTTGATGGATTTACAAGTGACTCGCCGCGCACGACGTTTCAGGCCAGGGACTTGCCAGTTGTACGGAATTCACGCGCATTGCCCCTCATGAACAGAAGAGTGTTAAGTGCAGGCGCATTGCATTTGCTGTTGTGGTCAAGGAGTCCCCCCTCCATCCCTTCTAACAATCCTGTTTGCTCGTTCCAGCCGACTAGATATCGGCCTGCTCCCGAGCGAGTGTACCCACAGCAGCGGTGCGAGCTCGTGGCATTAGCCTACTTCTCACATAATGAGCATTACCACCAACTATTTTCCATCTGTTATAGGCAATCGAGTCCGCTTTATGGAGGGTCACTAACGCTTTGATATTTCCACAGTTCGTGCTAAACGAGCGCCGGACGCTGCGTCGACGGAGCTCAGTCCGGAGCGGCGAACCCAGCTGTGCGCCGGTGTTCGCCGTAGCGCCACGTTGTCGGCGTACGGTCGCCGTTTCCACTGATTTTTGCGCGTTCAAATGAGAAGTTTGTCTGCCGGACAGTAGTTCGACGATAATATATAAGGACGACAGTCGAAATACCGTTAATACATTCGCGCCTATCACCAATCGGAAGACGTGCTCTATTGCCAGAGCTTTAAGAAGAAAAACTCGGAGTCGACGTTCGCCGCCTATTGACCAGGTCGAGAGAGCCGTCATCGAGTTCACGCGCATCCCCACCGAAACGTACATGTTCACGCGCATCGCTCTCCTTGGCCACGCATACGCAGCACATGTTCACGCGCATTGCTTTCGTTGGCCAGGAAAAAGGAAGCACAAGTCCACGCGCATTGCTTTCCTTGGCCAGCCAAACTCAGCACAAGTCCACGCGCATTGCCTTCCTTGGCCTCGCAAACGCAGCACATGTTCACGCGCATTGCTTTCGTTGGCCAGGAAAAAGGAAGCACAAGTGCACGCGCATTGCTTTCGTTGGCCAGGAAAAAGGAAGCACTAGTGCACGCGCATTGCCTTCCCGGCCAGCCAAACGCAGCACAAGTCCACGCGCATTGCCTTCCTTGGCCTCGCAAACGCAGCACATGTTCACGCGCATTGCTTTCGTTGGCCAGGAAAAAGGAAGCACAAGTGCACGCGCATTGCTCTCGTTGGCCAGGCAAAAGGAAGCACAAGTGCACGCGCATTGCTTTCGTTGGCCAGGAAAAAGGAAGCACTAGTGCACGCGCATTGCTTTCCCGGCCAGCCAAACGCAGCACAAGTCCACGCGCATTGCCTTCCTTGGCCTCGCAAACGCAGCACATGTTCAAGCGCATTGCTCTCGTTGGCCAGGAAAAAGGAAGCACTAGTGCACGCGCATTGCCTTCCCGGCCAGCCAAACGCAGCACAAGTCCACGCGCATTGCCTTCCTTGGCCTCGCAAACGCAGCACATGTTCAAGCGCATTGCTCTCGTTGGCCAGGAAAAAGGAAGCACTAGTGCACGCGCATTGCTCTCCCGGCCAGCCAAACGCAGCACAAGTCCACGCGCATTGCCTTCCTTGGCCTCGCAAACGCAGCACATGTTCACGCGCATTGCTTTCGTTGGCCAGGAAAAAGGAAGCACAAGTGCACGCGCATTGCTTTCGTTGGCCAGGAAAAAGGAAGCACTAGTGCACGCGCATTGCCTTCCCGGCCAGCCAAACGCAGCACAAGTCCACGCGCATTGCCTTCCTTGGCCTCGCAAACGCAGCACATGTTCACGCGCATTGCTTTCGTTGGCCAGGAAAAAGGAAGCACAAGTGCACGCGCATTGCTCTCGT
>NW_026707171.1:0-26471 GCF_024137745.1 Phymastichus coffea
CGCTGGCCGACGCTCTTAAAGGCCTTTCCCCAGATAATTTCGCAATAACCGTTAAAGCGAGATATTGCCGTCGTAAAAAACTGCACGAACTACTCTTGAAAATTAGACGAACCACTTCCGCCCCGTACATAAGCTCGATCCCAGCGACGCGCAAACTCGCACTCGGCGTGCAAAAAAGCGATCGCGCGAGGGGCAAACGCAAAGAAAGGCAGCTGAGCCTGTCGCGGACGGCGTCGAGCGGCTAATGATCCGGCGAGTCAATCAAGAAGCGATGCAGCAGGCTCGCCAAAGGGCGCGAGCGGCAGAGGTCGGCGGCCGGGGGAGGGGGCAAGTCGCCCACGAGAGGGAGGTCGACCTTGCAGCCGTCGCCTTGGGGGCAGCAGCGGCACAGAGGCAGTGAGCTGGCGCCCTCTCGGCCGGCAGCTCCGAGCCCGCAGCAGCAGCAGCAGCAGCGGCGGCGGTGGCGGCGGCGGCGGCAGTGGCAGAGGGATCGATCGGCGCCGTCGTCGTAGCAGCAGCAGCGGCAGCAGCAGCAGCAGCAGCAGCAGCAGCAGCAGCAGCGGCAGCAGCAGCGGCGGGAGCAGCAGCAGCAGTAGCCGCTTTAGTCGTCGGCGGCTCCTGCGGCCCGCGCGAGCCCCCAGCAAGTCCGAGCACAGACGCGTGGCACAGAGTCCGTGCGGCGAGGGGGCGCGGTTCGACGGAGGAGAGCTCGCGAGAGAGGCGGCAGTGCGAGAGGTGGCGATGATCGCCGAGGCTAGCAGGTGATGAGGAGTCCTTGCCGTTCCTCGCCAGCATGCTGATCCGCTGGAAGAGCAAGGACAAGGCCTCGAGCAAGAGCGGCGACAGCGGCGGCATCGGCGTCGGCGGCGGCCCCGGCCAGGGCAAGAAGAAGCGCAAGTTCGGCAAGGACGGTGAATATCAATACCCCCCTTCCCTGCCGCGGCCCCGGATACCTCGCCAACTTTCCGAGTCGATTGTACGCAGTGCGTCACACGTGCTGGTGCGTGTGTCGTCGGCCCGCCCGCCAAATTCGCGTTTTGGCCAAAAGGGAACCGCACCCATCCCCCGCGCGCACGAGCCAGCGCGCGCGCGCGCGTCAGAGAGAGAGAGCGGCTATCGACCTCCCGAGAGCTTGCAGCTTGCGCCGCTCTCCCTCTCTCTCGCTCTGCAGCTTACGTCTTCTTTCGGCGGCGGCTACTCGCTCGCTCGCCCCCTTCGCTCTTCTTTCGACTTTCGAAGATTAATCGGCCGCGGCCGCGAGACAGCGACTCTCGCCACGGCTCGATTATTGACGGGAGAGCGCGGCAGACGTTTATTTGGCTAACCCTCTTCCGGCTGCTGCCACCGTGCCACCGTTGCTCGGCGCTCTATATTGCACGAGCCTCGCGCCTACAGCACACGTACCGCGGGGAAAAACAACTCCAGCCTCCCGGAATAACTTATGAGCAAGATGCGATAAATCCATTAAGAGCTACTCTCCTTATCAGCCTCTTTTCTTCTCTTTCTTCTTCCAAATTGAAATTCTCTGCTCTCGAGCGCCAGCCGCTCGCTCATCTGTTTTTCATACTCGCAAGCTATAGCCGTCCACCGTTAATGTTTGAATTTAATATTACCGCTCCGGCGCTAGCTCAACTTTTTCCTCCTCTTCTCAAATATTTCCTCGCCGGCAAGTTTTCCTCGCGCGCCGCGCGCCACTAGAGTCGGCGCGATCGAGCGAAAACAAAATTGCTCTTTTTTTCTTTTTATCCCAAGCGATTCCCGTCACGTCTCGTGCAGATTTCCGTTGCCTTTAATTGGCAGCTCCGGCTCGGCTGTTTAACCATCGCGAGAGAAAAAAAGAATTATCGAACTTTTTCGCGCGGCACAGTTCGGCAGTCGCAATTAACCCCCGGGCTCTCGCTCCCAAGCAAATCAGCGCCAACGCGAACGTTTGTTCTTTTCCTTTTTTTTTTCGCCAGTGCGAAAAAAGCGAAAAAAGCGAAAAGGGCGCTGATGGAGAGCTTTAGACAATCAAGGAGGGCTACTTTCGGGGGAGTAATCCGATGAGTGCTGCAAATCAGCGAGGAATGTCCGTTGGCGAGGCGAGCGGGACGAAGGAGCCGATTATCGCGCGTGTGCGTGTGTGCGGGACACCGAGGCGTCGTCGCTGTGGTGGGGTTTGACAGAGCAGCTGTATAGGCCTACTCCGTGCGTGCATCGCTCGGCGAAGAGCCAGTCGGCGGCGCGTCTCAGCCGCATGCACGTCTCCGTGGAGCGCAGGCGAATCGTTTGTGCGCGTGTGTGCCTACGCGCGCACGATTGACGTATCGTCAGGGCGGACAGGAAGCGCGATCGACGTTTCCGTTCGAGCCATCGGCGACGAATACACCGCTGCGCTATTGTCCGTCGTGTCGCGTGCCGCCGTCGACTCTGAGCGGCCGTGCGCGCGCGCGCGCCGCTATGCCGCCGTCCAAATGCAGCCTGCGCTGATCGCGTCAGCGCGCTTCGCCTGGTCCTCTGGCACGCCGTGCTGCTCGCACGTGCGCGCGCGCCAGTTTAAAATTAAACCCAATGGACAAAGCGGCTGGTCCTGCGCCGCGGAGCTTGCGCGGGCAACGAAGGCCGGGCCACGCAAAAAAGAGCAGCGAGCACGCACAAAGAAGGCGCAGCATCTGCCGGGGCTGCGAGGTTTGACACGCACATAGCGGTCGGAGCATTGAGCACGTGTGCCGTGTACGCGCGCGCGCGCGACTGCGAAGCCCGCAGCGTGCAGTGGTAGCTTGAATTAATCGGGCCTATGACGGATCTATCGGCGCGAGTCGACACCGTCGCACTTTTATTCTCTCTCCGCCGCGTGCGTTGTCGTTGTTGCCGAGCGCGCACGGCCTCGACAACAACAACCACATAATCCCCCATCGATTTGAAGATTGAGGGGGCGCATGCGCTAGACGACTGATAAGAGAGAGAGAGAGAGAGAGAAATAGTGCGCGCGAGAGAGCGAGAGAGAAAAGTCCTCTCGTTTAACTGGGTCATGTACCTTTGACCCAGTAATCGCACGTCAGTTTCCGCCCATCGCCGGCCCCGCGTGCACGCGCTCGCTTGCTTACTCCATCGACACACACCCCGCAACCTGATGCGCTCTCTCGGTCAACGTTATTCCGCCGGCTTAAGAGCCGCAATATCTCGGCTGGCGCTCGAGCTTCTGATGAAATCGCTTGCTGCCTGAGTACGTCGCGGCCCGGGCGGCCTCGGCTTTCGAATATGTGCAGCAAGTGCAGCGACTGCTGCCAGGGCTCGAGACACGGGCCACGTGCCAGCCCCTCGCCTTCGGATTCCGACTCCATTGCCTCAGGTAACTTTTATCTGCTTTATCCGCGGGCGCCGACACCCGAGACGCGCCGTGCTCGAGCGCCCGCGCCTACACCGGCCGATTTCTAATCCGCCAAGGATCGAATTTTGCGTGCGCGCCGCCGGCTTGCGAAACCGTCGACGCGAAAAAGACGAGGCGCGTTTGACCAACTCCAGAGCAGCCGTCGCCGCGGCTGCGTCGTCGATATAGGTTAAAAAGTAGTGGCACTCTGTGCGCTGAGCTTGCGGCATCGTTCCTCGTAATTCGTCATTCCGACTGATTTGCCCCTTTCTGGCTTGGGCAGACGGCAAAGGAGACGAAGAAAGAAATGAATTCCGTTCTTCCTTGACGAGTCTTCTAATTGGAGCTCGTTACGAGTGCGTCAGTTGAATTGTCGCTCTGCCAAGCAAGTCATTTTCACTAGCTGGCTTATGCTCGCTTATAAACATTTGCTCCAGGATGAACGCGGCATCAATTCGAACGAAAGTCTTCGATTCGATAGCGCCATTCGGAGATATTTCAGTACTTCGGTCTACGTACATCTGACATTTAATTTAATTTATGGGCATGAATATCTTTGATATATTTCGTAGGGCAATTCGCATAGCTACGTATATCGGCAGGATGTAACGAATAAAACGGTATAACTTGAAATCGACTGACCAATATTGATTTGTAATTAATCAACGAGTAACTTTCTGTGTGGTTAATGCTTCGCGTTGATAACAAATGTAAATATAAAGTACAACTTGTAGTGGCTTTTAACTCGAGCAAACTTAATTAAAAACGAAAATTTAACGGTAAACTTCTAAACTAGCTCTTTTTAATATATGAGTTACAAACTCCAATCTTTTCATTATAATTTAAGCCGTTCCAAATTCATATTCACTAACTTTATGACATTCATATTGTATATTCATAAAAGATATTTTTAACTACCATTATATATAAAATCACGATAGCATACTTATCCAATGGCGGGATTATTGTTTCAATATTTCAAGGGTAGTAGATCTGATAGCAATGTTTACTACGACGTAAATGGGTTATTTTCTTGATCAATGTGATAGAAAACAGAAATGTACTTCTAGCTGTTTACTACATACATTCATATAAAATATTCATATACTTATCATCATTAAACATTAATTTGTTGTAGATTAATTTCTCGTGAAATTAAGATTTCGAGAAACGGTATTGCATTAAATTATTTAGCAAATGCATGCGTAATTTGTCATATGACAATCCCCTTAATTGATTATATCCAAGAAACCCTTATTAATTATAATAATTATTATTAATTATTCGATTACCGCAATCTTATAAACGATAAATACCAAAGCAGTGAAATTGAAATATAGTTTCTTAATACGTAATGTATAAACAAAGTAATTTTAAAGCCTACTCGGTATAATGACGTAAAAATGATCGCTAAACATTAAAAAATCGCACATACCTTAATTTATTATTTATAAATATCACTTGATTAAAGTCTACGAAATTCCGTAAATTCCCTAAGACATCTTCAGAAAACAAGCAGTGTACAGCTTAAACCATGAACTGTTCTACAGTCTAACAGTGATGTAATTTTTTTTTGCAGAAGAAGAGTGGAACGCAGATGCCAAGAATCGCTATACTAATGAAAGCGGTGAGTTTGATAGAAACTCTTATTGGAACTGCTTTAAAAGTATCGCTTGAAAAAGTTGTAAATACCCCGTATGAGCTTTAATGATCGATAGAAAAGCTTTGTATCTCCCTTGAATAACCTGAACCACTGTTTTCCCTTTTATAATGATCGACGTCGTTATAAAACCATGCCAGAGCCGACAGGCAAACTTTCGGCGCTGTGAGCATTATACTGATATAGCCGAAGAATGCTAAAAGGGCTACGGGTGATTAGCATTTCCAAAGCGATTGTAGGCGCACTGAAAAGTTTTATTGGATTGCCGATTGAGGCGCACAAAGAGCCCTGAAAAAGAGAACGACCGTTTCCTATCCGCTAAAATAAAAAGTTGAAAAGTATTATTAGCGAAAAAAATCGATATCTCGTAATATTGGAAATTATATTGCCGAGAAGGGAAAACTCATTTTTACATTGTAGTCGAGCCCCTTTCCATTAACATTCTTCAATCATCTCATGAAGGATAAGTAATAATTGACTTGCAATGTGAATGCGAATAGGCGGTCGTATCGAGAATTCATTGTATTTATGCGCGTGCGCAAACGTTTGCTGAAAAGCGCCGTTCTGTATAAAATTGAAACAACTCATAAAAGTATTTGGAGCATGCAACCGCAGCCTCGGTATACGCTCGCTTCAATTGAAAGTCGTTTTACTTGCTTCTCAATCGCATGATCGCTTTGCATATACATGCGAAACATACTATTTCTGCCTAGTTTTTGCGCTTGACATTTCATCCGTCACTTCCCAACGTAGAAAAGATCCGATATACCTGTTGTTGATGTATCAATACACCTGTGATTCGTGCCTAATTATATCTTTCATTCTGGAAATTTAAAAAAAAACCGCATTTACCGGATTGTCGCAAGCTCTCTACGTGTCAGTGTAGTCGCGTAAAATTGAATTCTCATTGGGTTGCGTGCCGTGCCAGCTGTGCGCGTCTTATTAGCTTCAGCCAACGGTCGATAACGCAGAAACCTACGTGGAATCGAGAAGCTCCTGGCTATGACAGTTGACAGTAAGATGGCAATACTGACATCTTTATTATTATTGAATAATAGTTTAGCTCGTCATGCTTTTGTAGATGCACGAAGCGTCATCTTTCGAAAAATGTAGCTGTCGTCATCAGCGTGAGCATTGTCAAGTGACGTGCTTGCAGATTTATTATCCATATACTACGAGTGGATAAGAAAGTTGATTGGCGGTCTTTCCATTGTGATATTAGTGTTTCATTCGTCAGTACAGATTATCCTTTCATTAGTGAACAAGAGCATCGTAACTTGTCAAAAAGAATTGTGAAAACACGGGAAACTTGTAATAAAGATAACTCTCCCGAACCTTCACACGCGAGAAGTAAATTAAGTGCTTTAGACAGCACCAGTGGATTACATAAAAGGTTCGTAAAATTTCGCATTGTTATGCAGGCAATACCTCCCTCTTCACTAGCCATGCTTGCGTGAATCCATTTTGCTGCTCTTTTACGAGGGTATGCCGGGCAAATAATGCGAGCGCTGCAAACTGTTTCTGCTTCGAAGCCAAAACTTAGCTATTCTTTGTCCCATCGCTGTCTCTTGCGGTTGACAAATTGCCGGATGATTAATTGCTCGAGCGATACGAATCTGAATGCAAGCGCGCGCGAATCTCTTTAATCACTGCAAGCTCCTTGTACATTAATTTTCATCAAGCTATACACTGTCCTTATCACACACGACTCACGAAAAGAAAGTGATTCGCACGTAGTCGAAGTTCAAGTTCGCGTAGAGAAAATCTCTCTCTCTCTCTCTCTCTCTCTCGCCCTGCAGGCAAATATCCTGTTCTCGGCAGGCTGCAACCTGAAAAGATAATAAAGCAGCGCGTATACACATGCGTCCATCAAAGCTGAGGACGAAGCGCCTATACAGATGTCGGAAACGATGCACCCTCGTCGCGCGCACAAGTGC
Source organism: Phymastichus coffea (assembly GCF_024137745.1). NCBI lineage: Eukaryota > Metazoa > Arthropoda > Insecta > Hymenoptera > Eulophidae > Phymastichus > Phymastichus coffea. The sequence continues at coordinate 6,947 of NW_026707171.1, forward strand.
GTGCAGGCTCGTGATATAACATCGATGAAACGAGTGGGGAGAATAGTCGAGGGAGGTTATTGCCGCGGTGCCGAGCACGGCAGCGTGCGCCTCTAGCGGGTGCCGGTCGAGGCTACGAGCGTCGTGGAAATCTCTTTTCAAATAAGCTTCGCCCTTGCAGCCTCTCGCGCTTTCGCGTGTCAACAGCTGCAGCAGCCACACCCTGCAGTCTAGTGCCACGCGCCGTTTATCGGCTCGAGTGGTTATATATTCTGCTTACACTACATTCGCCACGCATACCACGGTTAGCGCTGTCGCGTTGCACGCCAGAGAGGAAACTGTCGCGACGCGGCGCGGTTCACCGGACAACTAATATTGATTGTTAAACGCAGTTCTCTCGCTCAGCGCTCGCGGACGACGGCGAATGATTTGTTCTCGCGGCGACGACGACGGTGGCGGCTGAGGCGGTGACGGGCAGGGGCGAACGAGCGCGGATGCAGGAGTAGTCTACAGCCAATAGACTCGGTGTGTGCTTGTGCAGGTAACGGCGGCTATACTGTAAAAGCCGCAGTCAGCATCCTCGATTGCAAGAAACGTCTGCAGAAGCACGATCAGTTTTGATCGGAGCAGTGCGTGCGTGCGCGTTGTTGCCGGCTGCTGTGTTATCCGTATAATAACGAGTGTCTGGCGACGAATAGCGTCGCGATCGTTGCTGGCGACCGACTATTACAGCAAAGCTGATTTACGGCCTGCTGACAGTTTTGCGGCAACGGTTTCTTGCAAGTTCCTAGAGTACGAGATGTAAGTAGCTATCACCCTTCCTCGTCGTCCCTTGCGCTCGGTGGCTTTGTGTGTTCGTGCGTGCTGCGACGGCGGCTGCTTTATTCGACGGCACGCGCCCATTGAATTGTGCATGCACGCGCGCACCCCTTTTTTTCGCTTATGGATTTGGCGAACGACAACAAGTAGCGACCGTCTCCTATCAAACATTCAGCCGCTTGCTTTCAGAATTTTTTTCGTACGACTTCTCTTCCGCTGTACACATAGGCGTGTCAATTGACGAGCTCGCTCGGTCTCCTGTAAATTACTTTTTAGCCGTGCTTGCACGTACAACGAAGCAGCTCGCTTGTTCTCATTGTATCTCATAACTTGAAATGAGGACTCTGCATTGTTAATGCAACTCATCTGTCACACGCTACGTTCCCTCTCTCTCACTCTCTCAACGAGAGCGATGAATTTTATAAAATGTACCCGACTAGTCTGGGCTTTCAATTGATCACTTGACTGAGTTTCATTTCTGACATAAATCATCGAATATACACGCAGGGTCAATTGATTAGCTTGACCACAGTTGGATTGATGGGCATCGTCGCTTATATTCGTTTGACGAACAAACAATCGGGCGGCTCGCGTCTGTGCCTCAAATAGTCCTTAATCGCGACTAATAAACACAATGTGGCTTTTCAATTCGAGACTGCTGCTCTTATCATAATCATCCTATTGTTTGGTTACGCGAGCTTCCAGCTGACCAATCGTGCTCGTTTTTTCGTTTATTCAAGGTGAAAACTGTTGTCAATTCAGCGCGTTTCATTGGCTTTCGTCCCTGATGACATTGTATTGATTTATAGACAGGCTCTTATCGGGATTTCCGTACTCAGGCATTCGGCGAAAATGGCAGTTATTGTTTTTTTTTCGAACTACAGTGGTAAAAAGTATATGCAGCAGGTCGGTATATCGATACACCAATGCTTATGTCAGCCTCTCTCTCTCTCTCTCTCTCTCTCTCTCTCTCTCGTTCTGTCTCTCTTGTATTTCAACTCACTTCGTACGTAACTCTCTCGAACAACCAACACAGAGTCGCTATTTCTGATCGTGCGCTCGCTCAGTTGACTCGCAGATTTCCGCCAAGTAGGCCGTCCCTTCAACAATCATCTAATGTACACCGTTCAGTTTTCTTTTTTTTTTCGTCGGTTCAGATTGCTGATATACCGCTCGCATGGTCGCTGCGCAAATATTTGACATGTGCATTGAATTATTCAGATAACGATTTGGCGCTTGTTTGATCGAGCTAGAAACGTAATCTATTTCTCGAGAACTAACATTAACGAGATAGAGAGAGAGAGAGAGAGAGAGAGAGAGCGCTGAATACCCATTATCCGTGAAGCTTATGCTTGTCGCGGAAGCTTTTAAAATCCACGGGAGCGTTTACCTTTGAAAATGTCCTGAAAGTTCGCTCGCTCGCTCCCTCCCTCGCGACAATTTTGACTTTTTAATTGAGTTTATTCGGAAGTTATGCTAGTTCATTACAGCAAATTTGGTGTGCACCCACGTCCGTTGCCCGCCAGATGGAAATCCCCGTGGCACCAAGTTTTTCAAGCCACAGGTATAGCTAGTCGAGCGTCTGCAGACTGCAAGCCGACGCCCTTGTGGGAATCTCGAGTGGTTCATTAAAAATAAACCAGTCGGTAGACTCGAGCGCTAAACGCTTCGACTGAGCGCGAGCATCCGATGACAAGTGATCGCGAGAGCGCGCGGGTGTAGAGGACTGGACTGAAGGTGGCTTGGCGCAACGTTGCAGGTGGCACAGGAAAGGCGGAGGGTGAAGGGCCTAACGATCACGCTGGCAGGCGCATCATCGGCGGCGCGGGTGTGGGCGTCGGCGGCGGTGTCGTCGGGCTGGGTCCGCAGGGCCAGCGGAGCGGCGGAGTCGGCGCCGCGGGCCGCTCGCGCGACGAGCCGCGCCGGCACACGCTCAGCGGCGATCACCAGCCCTCGGCCGCGGCCTTGCTGCACCACCAACAGTTCACCAACGCCGTGGCGGTCGCGCACAACGCGGCCCAAGGGGGCCCGCCGCAGCCTGGCCAGCCCATTCACCCGCTGCATCCCAGGCACCTGCCGCCGCCGCACTCGCAGTACGGCATATCGTCCAGGCACACCACCATGGATCTCGAGGTCAGATTTCTGTCGCGTCGTTCGTTTCGCTCGCGCGCGTTGCATGCTGCTTTCGGACACGGTCGATGCTCTTACTGCTCACCCTCTCTCTTTGATGACCGGATTGATGTGAAATTTGTACATATCAGTTATACGTATATATATATATATATATACATATATCATTTATAAATGATTCGTTGATGGCTAAATACGACTTAACAAACTAACTTGAAGAGTTTTCCATGCACACAGAGTAACATTCGATTTTTTTTTGTCATTTGCTGTATTATTATTCAACTTTTTGAATTTAGCGTTTTTGTCGCTCGTAAACACCTTCAAAAGTAATTAACAAATTCTCAATTAGTCCCAACCTTTTCGATTGCTGTTTACATGTGTTTCTCCTCTTCCTTTGCTAACAGATGGGGACAAAGTCTCGCCAGAGAAAGGTAATTCAATGTGCATATTTTTTTCTAACTTGGTTATTTTAATTAATGTGCATGCTTTTGTACAAATATCCCTCCGAATAGCATTGTATTATATTTCTTAATGTTTTTACTGTTTTCACTGACGCAAACGAACGTACGTTTTATGTCACGGAGCTGCAGGTTCACTATTTATTTAAGGAAATTTCTTTGAAAGCGTAGTTTACAAACGGGACAAACAAACGAAAAGTAATTTGTGATACGCGTACACGAGCGGCAAGTATATTCACGTAGATTCTCATGAATATGTAAATCCGCAGGAATATTAAACTAATGCAGCTCTAAAGTTACAATATTCGCGGCGCTTACGAGATTCCGTGGTGATCCGTCAGTCCATCGCGTTGAAAAGACAGCGTTGTCACGGATAACCCGAAACGAATAGATAAAAATGAAAGGAAACGACGAGTTTAACATGGATGCTTGAAAATTTGTAGTCGCCTCTGCCAAGGGGTTACCCGCCAAACATGGCACACGGCAATCTGTTCGACGACGACCCGGGGATCATGTCCGAAGTGGAAACGTCGAGCACAGGCTTCCGCCGTGGCGGTAAACAACGGAGCAGCTTGCCTGTCGTCCGCACTCCCAGTAAGACTCTCGAGCGTCCGTTAGGTACGTACGTCGTTATCAGCTCGCGCACGCGCGTCCTTATCGGAACCGAACCACCATGAAAACGACACTTGGACACGTTGCAGGATTGGTGTTCCTACAGTACAGAAACGAAACGAAGAGAGCTTTGCTACCCAATGAGATAACGAGTATCGACACGGTGAAAGCCCTCTTTGTCCGAAGTTTCCCCAAGCAACTGACCATGGAATATCTGGACAGTCCTCACGTGAAGATCTACATTCACGACAGCAACAAAGACATGTTTTACGAGCTGGAGGACCTGAGGTATAGATTTTCGGCCGAAATTCCCTTCTGCCCTCGGTAGAACGGCTTCACAAAGCTCTTCAGTGCCAGTGCTCGCGGCTGCCTGCATTTGCAAACTTCGTCAAGCGGGCGTCGCAAGGATTGGCGAGAACTTGATTATTCCGCCGAGGAGCTCGAAGAAACTCGGTATTAATCGAATGAATTTCAAGCACGAGTTTGGCGCTGTCTTCTGCGCAGGTCTCATTTGCGCGACATCCGGGATCGCAGCGTGTTGCGGCTGTTCGAGAGCGACGGCGTTGCCGGGATGCCGGGAAGCCTCGGGGTCCCGGGCGGTCCCATGCTGCCGTCGCACTGGGAGGACCAGAGCTACTTCAGCGAGCCCGAGTTCGACAGCGAGTTCCAGCACCAGCACATCCACAAGAGCAAGGTAAGTCGGCTGTTGCAACGATATCGGCTAGCAAGGATCGTTTTATTATTTCACAAAACAACCTTCGCGTACAGCGTGCCACAAAACTTACAAACACTTATAGCAATATGTAATGTACGCAGACCGCGAGCTTGAACGGAGCGAGTGCGCGTTGCGCGTCTCGGCCCGTACGAGTGCACGTACTCGATGCAACTAGCGCCTATCCGGAGAACAAGACAAATATGCGCGACAGTAGACTAAGGAGAGACGCACGAAACGTGTGAAGGAGCTGTCCGGCGGCCCGTCCGCATTGAATAAATAAATAAAAGTCGCTTTTTGGCACGTGGCGTCGGGGGAAGCAGAGCTGACCGCGTGCAACGAGACATCGTCATAACTATGGCATTGTCAGTCGGAACGCAGCGGCGCCGCGCGAGCCCCGTCAGAAGGCCTTGCAGGCCTGCAGGGCGGGCACGTGCAGCGCGCCGGAGTAGAGCTTCTTCGGCACGGCCCTCCAGCCGAGGACCAGCGCCTTCTCGAACGGCTCCTCGGCGCAACCGTCGCACACGTTCATCACTCGGCGCACCTCGTCCTCGGCGGGCTCGCGCTCGTACTCCTTCTGGGCGTTCGTCTCCTCCTCGTCGACTCGGCCGGCGTGCTTCTGGCGCAGGGGCGCGCCCGCGGCCGGGCCGAAGCCGGCCAGTCCCGTCGCGAGGAAGCCGGCGTCGGACGGCGACAGCAGCTGCGACGACTGCTGCACGTAAGCGTCGTCGACTATCGAGCCGTCCGGGAACACCAGTCCGCGCTTCGCCGTCTTCCTCGGCGCCGGCCCGGGCTCCGAGCTGCTCCGCGCCTGCAACAGTCGAACCGTTGTACCCGTGTGACCGTGCAGGTCGCGCGCTCTCGCCGCGTTCGGCTCGTGGCTCACCTTGCCAGCGGCAGCAGCAGCAGCAGCCACTTCGCTGTGCCCAGCGGTGCCCCTCTTGGCGAGCCTCTTCAGCTCCATGTTCTCGACGATCCTCTGCATGAGGTCGGTGCCGTCGTCCTCGGCGTCGCGATATCTCCTGTCCACGAAGCTGAACCCGTTGACCGGTGGCGCTAGGCCGGCGCCGCCGAAAGGCCCAGTGCTATCGGGCGCCGGCCTCGGGCTGGCTATGCTCAGCAGCTGCTGGGCAAAGTTGAACGGCGAGATCGCGGGCGCGATGGTCGACTGCTCGGGGATGATGGCTGGCGGCAGCGGCTGCGGCAAGCCCGGGTGGCGCAGGGTCAGGCCGTTCTGCGAGATCTGGAGCTGCGCTCCGGGATTCACCTTCACCTGCGCGCACGTTTTCCCATCGCGGGATCGTTACGCGTGCGCTTCGATTACGAGAGCCGAAGCAGCTGTTTCGCGAGTGGAGTTTCACTCGAACGCGCTCCACCGTTTCTTCCCGTCCGATTCGGCGTCGAGATAATGAAATTGTCGCCGTAATTGATCTCGCGACTGGGCTAAGTCATCGTCGTGGCTCCGCCGTCGCAAAGAAACTCGAATCGCGACGATAGATAGCGGGAGCAATTGTTGCGTTCCGAATCCAAGTAATCGCCAGCGTGACCGTCGATATCGAGCCAAATCGATGCGACGCGTCGTTCGTTTCGTGGCGCGGCCAGTTTCTACTCTCCCCCACCGCTGTCTTCATTCGAAATTCCGCGCCTAGCGCGCGCGCGCGCGCGCGCGTCTAACGCATAATTTCTCGCGCTGGCGCTACTCGCGTGCAATTAGAAGCGATCGTTAACGCGAAAAACTCACTTTCTAAAATTATATTGATTGCGCTCGCGCACAAAGGGCGAATTCCGACTTATCGACCGGATCTTCGTGAGTGTAAGAGGAAATAACGAAAAATTACTATACGCACGGTCATTTTCCTCTTTCGCGATCTAACGAAAGTGAAAGTATAGAATGAGCCTATGAAATCGTTTATTTTCTAACAAATATCCACGCTATAACTGTCTGTTTGGCTCGGCCGGCGCGGATCGGCATTTGACGCCGCGGGAAACTCGATAACGCTCTTGTTGTATTTCTCGTTGCAAGAGTGATTGGCTTTCGAGCAATGTTTTCGCGCGCAACGCAATGCCGCGAGTCATCGAAACGCGCCGCGACGCAAACGCGTACGTCGAGCGTGAAATCACCTTGTAATTGATTTGTCCGGCGGTGAGCAGCGGGTGCATGGGCAGAGGTGGGCCGGTGACCGGCGCCTGAGTCGTAGTGGTAGACGGCGGCACATTGTTACTGGTATCGTGCTCGAAATGGTGAGCGTGGTGGTGCTTGTGGTCGCGATGCGCCTTGCCAGCGCTCAAGGCTACGCCGTACAATTGCAGCATCGTTATCTCCCCCAGCATGCCGCCTGATCCTGCAACGTATCGATACACGTGTATGGGTTTTCCGCCTCCGTTTTTCCTCTATTTTCAAACGTTGACGCGGCGTCGTCAAAGTTGCCTCGCAACTTGCTTGCGAACGATCGTGCGTGGTGATGCGTCATTCGTCGCGTTACGTGCACTCCGCGACGATTGCGACGAGAGAGAGAGAGAGAGTCCGCGGAGAAACTGTTCAAGTGACGGTACGCAACGGTAGCGCGTTTCGCGGAAAACCGCGTAGAGACAGATAGGCGCTCCGGTTCGCCGACCACGCGGACGAATAATTAGACGCCGGCCGGGGAAAAAATAGCTGTCAATAGTGCGTGGCGAGCGGTCCAGTGGCCGGATTGTTACCTGGGGGGGCGCCCTCGCCCTCGAGAAAGCCGCCGGCCAGTTGTCGCTGCTCTTGGCCGGAAATGGCCACTCCGCCGCCCTTGATCACGTGGCCAACGAGCTGTCGAAAAAAAATAGAGGAGGAGTTGAGCGAGAACCCGCGACGAGGAGCAGGTTTCGGCGAGGAATCGCGCGTTTACCCGATTATTGAAGCCTCGGCCGACGCGCTCGTCGTTGACCCATATTTGCCACTCGCCCGTGCGACCGTTCCAGCTCTGGCACGAGTGGTACCATCGGTTCAGCCGCAGCGGGTAATTCAGCCTGTAGAGATTGTGCCCGTCGACGTTGAGCATGAAGTACGAGCTCCGCTGAGTGTTGGCCACCCATGCCAGAATACTTCTTGCTCGCTCGCTGGCTGCAATCATCGAGCGCACGGGCATGTAACGACACGCGATACGGCGTGCGTCCTCGCGCCTCGGCCGGCAAATTATCCAACCATCGGTATTGGATTTCCGTGGCACGGACGCTTGCGCAAAAGGCGAGCCGACGGCTCTATCGGCCGCCACAGTACGGACAGAAAGAAAGTTGCGCGATGGCAAATGACTCACTTGCGTACGAGAAGAGCGGATGATCGTTGCTGTGATTGTTGAACTTGGTCCACATGCACAAGGTGAACTCCTTCAGGTCAGGCAGGTCGATCTTGTAGTGGATGTACTGCTGGGCGAACGGGAACGAGCGGATCAGTGGCCCATTATCGCGAGCCATCTCGGAAATTAGCGAGTTCACGGCCGAGATCTTCGCGGGGCTGCGCTCGCGCTTTCTTTCGGCTCGAGAGCGACCGAGAGCCGCGGAAGAATGCGCGATCGAAGTTGTTTCGTGCTCGTAAACGGTGGCTTTGCATAATATTCGTTCTCCGAAGGCGGATTTGCGCGCGCGGCTCCTCGCGACCAATGCCCCCGTCCTCCTCGCGCACGCACTTTCTAGACGCGGCTTCGCCGCCAACTAGATTGGTTCGATTCCAGCGTCGGCTTTGCCGCGCCTCGCCCTTCTCGGGGGTCCGCGCCTGCTGCTCGCTTTCCTCGTCGCTCGACGCTCGATCAATTTGGAGAAGTAGCGCGACGAAGGGGCAAATTTTATTGCTACGACCGGCGGCTCCCGCTAGTTGCAGTCCATTGTCACGCATGAAAATCCCGCGAGCCGCTTGATTATTCAATTATCCTGCGTCTACTTTCGAAATAACGCAGCGTGACAGAGTTGCGCGACGCAATCGCGGGTACGGAGCTCGGCAAAGGGAAAGGGACCGAGGCGCACGCGTCGTCGCGAGTGGATCGGGAGAAAAGTGCACGCGCCGCTGCCGTCGTTGGACGAAAGTGGAAAGACGCGCGGCAAAGTGCAACGTAAGGGCGCGCGCACGCATGCCACCTCGCGCGCGTTACGAAATGAGAGAGCGCGAGCGCGGGGTGGGGGCAGCGCCAGGCGTCCAAGCGAAATCGAAAGTGCCACGCACACGCGCGCACGGACACGACGCTTATCTGCACGGAGGATCGCGCGCAGGCGAGCCAGCAAGCTCTCTTTCCGAGTCGCGATTTGTACGCGTCTACGACCGCTTTCGAGGAAGCGCTCGCCTCGTCACCGCCGTCGCTCACATCGCCAAGTTCCGCATTGGCGCTCGAACGCGCGTTGTCAAAGGCGTTTTGCAATTGGCCACTGGCTGATTAACCATTCAGTCCGCCTTTTCTTCTCCTTGCTTTTGCGAAAGCTTGGCAAGTTGGAGGCGCGTCATCCTTTTCTTTCTCTCTTTGCCGCGTCCAAGGTAAAAACCAAAAGAAAAAAAAAAGAAAAAAAAAAGAAAAACCAAAAAGGAAAACAGGTACTCTCTCGCTGAAGTTGTACTTTCGGTTTTCGTTGTATAACGTCGACCACAGGCAGAAATTGTTGCCGACCCGAGTAATGACTTTATTAATGCTCGCGGGATATAGCTGAATAAAACATGAATCATAGCAAAGAGAGAGAGAGAGAGAGAGAGAAAACGTCGTCAACGAGGAACACCGGTGAAAGAGCGAACGCGCAACGGTTCGCGCTAATGCCCCCGGCCTGTGCTGCGCTGTACGCACGTGGCATTGCGAAAATTGCACTGATTTGGCTAATAAGCTTCCCGAGCTTCTCTTGGGGCAACCGCGAAAAATAAAAAAAAAATCGGCTTCAATTTAGCCGCCGAGCGCAATCGATGGATCTTAGCCTTAACTGGGCCTGCAACACTAATGAGCAATTAACCTCGGCTGTGCGCGCACGCACCGCGATTGCACGCGTTTTAATTCGCGTTACGTCGACTAGGCTCTCCCCCTCCCCCCGGAAAACGGAGCAGCCTCTGTATTTTTCTTGCGGAACGTTCAAGAAGCGCGATGAGAATATGACAATTGAACGCGCGCACGAGCGACAAAATCATCGGCAAAATCGCGTGAAAGATGTTTATTTATTCCTGATTGCACGTTGATCGGTTTTCGCTTGCGCTCTCGTAGCGTGAAAGTGCGAAACCGGAACGAAAGATGATCATAATAATCAGAGAGGAAAGGAGAACGTTTAGGAACGACCACAGTGTCTCTCGCGAGAGAGAGAGCGAAAGAGAAAAAGTAAAAGGAGATCTCTGCGCAGCATGTGCATTCAGATGAGACATATACGGGAAAAATACGCGTGAAAGGCAAATTGTTCGCGCAGTGGTCGTCGTCCCGCTATTTTCATTCGCGGCGTTTCGATTTCGTAGTCCGGCGATATAGCACCTACCATCTACCTCGTGCACCTGACGCTTATAATACATACACTTGAGCGATTCGCGTAATCATTTCTCACGCTCGCGCTCGCAAGTCAAAATCACACAGAAAGCCAGGAAAAAAAAAAAAAAAACAGGACGCAGAGGAAAGAACTCTGCCAGATATTTTTTGGTCTTACCGGCGCTTTCACTCCTATATTACTTTTGGCCTATTGTTATTTACGCCGCTCTCGGCGCATATCACGAGAGAAACAAAGAAAAGCAAATGTCTGTCGCATGAAATCGCGTGGGAGAAATTCAATTAGCGCCAGAGTGAGAGAGAGAGAGAAACAAACAGTTTGTCCGGTACCTGCTTGAATGAACTTCTACCATACCTGTCTCTTCTCTCTCGTTTCTTATTCCAAGTTCACATGTTGATTTAGAGGCTTATCTAACCTTGAAGCCCGACCGACGCAGAGTAATATTTTTTCTTATATAATAAAAAGCACAATGCCGCGGAGAGAGAAAGAGAAGAGAGAGAAAGTAAGTTTTCCAACGTCGTCATTGCAACTGACGCTAAGTGATGCGACGTATTACGCTTTTGATTAATTTGCATTTAACTGTCAGCCTCGTGTAATGCGCTCTTGCACTTTTATTGTCTGCGAGCTTAATGGTGTGGCCGCCTCGCGCTGAAAGTCATCCGGCAGAGAAAGCCATTTCAATTTCAAATTAATAATGCAAAGCGATCGCGGCTCGCTCCTTTTCTTGCTGCTTTGCGCGTTTTATCGCACCTCGCGCGCACTTTCATATGTATATTAAGTTCGCTGAGCATTATGCACGATGGCTCGTTTCGCGCAACGTTCGCGTTCATGCCAATTACGCTCGACAACCCTATTATTACAAAATCTGTATTCAACGTTTGCGATATCAGTTACGTAAACGACATATCGCGCACGAGCGATATGATTAATTATATTATCCGCCGAAAAGAAATTGAAGAAAAGCCGTTGTGTAAAAGCCAGGCGTTTTCCCAATTTTCCTTCGAGCAGCCTCGCGAGTGTACGCTCGCGATTACTCATTTAAATTTCACTTCCGCGCGCCGCGGCTCATCGTTGCTCGCGCACGAAAGTACAAGACCCGCGCGCACGAATCGTTGAGAAACTCGCGTGCGATCGCGCCGAGTGATCTGGCTCTTCTTCGCTCCGATTTCGCGCGAAGAAAAAGAAACGAAGAAAGAAGCAAGAGGTCGGGCGACGCGCTGTCGAAAGGTTGTTGCGCTCGGCAGCGCCCGTGAATTTCGCAGAAACGCCGCCCGGCCCGAGATGGATGATCAGCGTTTCGTCCAACGCGAGCCAGGCTGGCGTTGCGCGCACGTGACCGATCGAAAGCTCCGCGCTCGTTGTCTCGAAGATAACGGACACGCGTAGAAGCACCGTCGCGAGGTAACGAGAGTGGAGGTGAACGGTGTACCGGATGCACAGACACGGACGCACGCGCGCTGCTCTTTTCCTCGCGCGAGGAGAGCTTTTTACGAAGAAAGTGCAGCCTAACGCAAGGCAGCCAAGAAGAGAGTCCATTAACATGCTAATTAAACGATAGACGCACTTTCTTTTCTTTTTTCTCCTTGTTTTCCTTTTTTTCCCGTTCGAAGCGTCTGGAAAACGAACAGGCAAAACGGACGAGCGAGGACTGACTCGGTACTGACCTCGAAGTAGAGCTGCTGATTCATGACCACCTTGTAGATCGAGCACTCGTCGCGGTTAACATGGAGCCCCAGCAGATTCTGATGCTCGGGATCATCCTCGTGCAGATTGTACTTGTAGAGCGAGCCAGGCACGCGATGAACGACGTTGGTGGTGAGCGCTGCCGACGGTATGATTGGTCGCCAATTCTGCGCCTGGATTGCGCCCACCACCGAGGCAGCGACGATCAGGACGAGCAGCCGCTCCATGACATGCCACTGTCGGACTTGGAGATGAAAATCGGCGCGAGGCGCGTGTGTGTGTCGCCCGTTTGGCCGCGCGATCGCTAGTGTACGAGCCAGGCGAACAGCTCGAGAACCAACCTCCGCAACACTTACTTTCTCCCGTCTCTCCGCGCGCTCGCGCCGCCCGCCGCTTTACTGCACCGCTAAGATCGCCACATCCACCACTTCCCGACACGCGGACAGGGGGAGAGAGAGGAAACGGATGACAAATCGATGTCGTCCGTGTTGCTGCTGCTCTCGCGCGCGCGACATTCACCGAGGGAAGCTCCAGTCGACGGTGCAGACTAATTACTTTGGCAATCAAGTTCAATCTCGTTGAAATCGAACTGAGCGCGAGCGATTACGCGTGTCGTGGCACTGTCATTCGATACAACGTTGCGCAGCGCTGCCACACGCGCCTGCGAAGAATAGCTCGTCGCGGCGGGCCGCTTTGCGCATACGCCGTGCGTGCACGGCGGACTGCTTGAACGCGATTTATTTCCAACCACATCCGCGACAAACAACTTTTCTCCGGATTGCACAATAAATCTGCGCGGCCAATTTTGCACTAACGCGAGCAAAACACTTGCAGATTTACAATTCGATTAGACGCTGATTTGCAGCTTTTGTCAACAACTTGTTTGTCTGCTTAGCTTGGGAATAGCAAACGACAGGTTATCCAATCAACTTTAGAGTGGAGCAGTAGTGCCAGCCGGCGACTATCCGTAACACAGTGCAACGTAATGGCGGCGAAAACGAGAAAAAAGAAAATTAAGTTTCACCCGATAGCGCGGAAGCCGGCGCCGGCAGCTTGAAAAATGGTTATCCGCGATGACCTTGTCTCCGAAAGAATCGGTATCAAGGCCGCGGTTGTGCCGCGTTGCCTCGCAAACCGACCGAAAATCCAGCAGCGTCACCGCGTCGACCAGTCCAATGGGCAGGCGATGGCGAATAAAAACTCCGGTCCACATTGCAAAATAGAGAAATCGTGCACTTGCAAGAGATATCGAATAATTGGGGGAGCTTTTTTTCCCTATACTCTCGTTCTCGGAAATGCTCATTCTCGCTCGCGCGCGTACACCTCGGTGCCGGCATTAGCCTTGTTAGTTCGGTTCGTCTCTCTCTCTCTCTCTCTCTTTCGCTCTCATGCGGCAGGCGCAATGCACTTGCAATCTTTGCTTCTCCCTGTCTCCTGCACAATCTTGACCGCGCGCTTGAAAAATTAGTCGCGCAAATTCCCTTCCGTTGCGCGCTCCGAGCGTTGCAAAATCCACCTCTTGTTTCCATTAGACGCCTCCCAGGCGATCGTTACAAATGTTTCCTCTCGGATAATTGAATTACTCAAGAGGGTTTTTACCTTTCAGGACGAAATAAAAAAAAGGAAAAGGCGAGTCAATGGCCACAGTTTAGGTAGGTAAACGTAACGAAAAAAAGAGACATAATTCGCGTACTTGTATCTTGAATCATAACCCTAAATTACGCTCTATTCGATGATTGCTGCACTCGAGTCCATTACGCAGCATGTCTTGGGTCCTATTTACTGGCTGCCGTGGATTATTTTGCGCCTGTCACATCAATTCGCCTATATCAAATCCAACTTTCACTGAAAATTTCGTTCAAGGTGCACACTCGCTCGCTCGCCGACGCAAATATCTGGCAATTAACGTGGTGTGTCCAGGCTGAAAACTTTTCTCTTTTTGTCTTTCTCTTGTAAATTTCACGGAAGAGAGTTACTCAAAGGGTACATAGCACGACACATTCGTTCCCACAGCGCCGTTGTATTGCTAAAGTTTTCTCTGGCTATTTTGTCATTCGCATCCTGGACAAATGGTCCTTTTCTTTTTTTGTTTCGTCTTATCATTATCAAACTCTTACGCGCGCGTTGCATCACGTTTCTTCATCTAAAACTAGATGCTCGACGCGCGCTGCTCTATTTATGCACTTTTCCCGCTTCGTCGACGGTATGTGCGCTCACGAGTTTTGTTAACCTTTTAAGGACGAGGTGGCGAGCGTGCGAGTGCCTGCAGGCACGATACGCTTTTATATTCCTCGCGAGAATAAGCGAAAATTATACCAGCTGTGATGCAACGCTTAACTTCTAAAATTTCTCGGTAGACCATCAACCAGCACCTGCTGCCTGAGCTTCTGATCGTCGTATACGTTGGTCCGATATCGCGGCGATCTTTCAACGCCTACGACTAACTTCGATTTCAAATACCGCTTATACACTGACGTTACTGCTCGCAAGTAATCGACGATAAGCTAATCAAAAGGGATGCACCTGCCCACCGAATCGACGAACGATTATTTTTATTGAAATCGATCACAGGTGATGATCATTTGACGGAATAAGGTGGCGCTTTAGATCGAGAGCCGTAGAAATGTGAGGAATTGGTGGTTTTTTGCTCTCTCTCTCTCTCTCTCTCTCTCTCTCTCTCTCTATCTCGCTCGAGAACAACTTTTTGATACGCGCCGATTTCCCATTTACGAGCTCACTCGCAATTAATTTAGATTGGCCGAGCGCTTTTGGAAAGTATAAGCAGTTCTTGTTAAAATTGCGCACGCGCCGGATAATCGCGATTTGCCCATTACATTAGCAGCTTTCGAGCCGAGTGCCGGCACGAGATTGTCCGTCAATTCGATCGAGCGACACCTCCTCGCGCCGCTTGCAATCGAAGGCCGGGGAATGGATCGAGTCGTCATCGACGACGGAACAATGCTGTTTCGATCGGTGTCCGACGGGCGCAAAGGGCTCGAGTAGCCGAGAGTCTGTCGTTCGAATCCCTCGGCGTAATCGTTAGATCCTGCTGGGCGGTTGCGCAAAGTGCCGGGGCGGCGGCGACTCGGAGCGGCCATCGAGATCGAGTCCGATACTCGCAAGACTCGACGCTGTCTACGCAACGCCGCGGCCGCGGCTATTGTCAGCGACGCGTGGGAGAGAGATACCTGCATCCGCGTCCTTTCCACAGCGGCGGCCTTATCGCTGCGCGGAATTATTACGCGTGCGACCCGCGCGCCTGCGCCGGAATGTTGTGGAAATTTGCTTCGCCTCTGACAGCTTCGCTCTACCCCCTTCTCTCTTGGCTTGTGTTCCTGTTGTTATTCGCGCCACTCGTATATTCACTAATCGCATCTGGTAATGCACTTTCGTTATTCTTATCTTTTTTTTGTCGGGATCCTCATTTTTTTCCGAACAAACTTCATTTTCGCTTGAACGTAGTGCTCGAAGATGGATATCTCAAGAAAACCAAGTGCCACGTTCTATTAAGTTTCAAGGATAGATTGGAGAGGATAAATCATACGTACGCCATTTTTCTTTTTCGTTGTAAAATTTAATTAGAAAATTTTATTTGTAGGAGATCTGTACAGAGGGACGTTACAAGTTAATAATACTTGGCTTTCCTTACAACCGAAGGCGTCACGGTAGATGTATGAGTGTATTATATTCGAGAGCGTATGTAACCTTATCATGACCATCGTATTTTGTATTCATTGTTGTTACCGAGATACATTCGTGCGCGAATAATCTAACAGGTATATAAGTTAAAAAAAAAAAAATAGAAAAGTATTTTGATGAAATTAAGTAAGTAGCAAAATAACTAATAATATGTGTGTGACGAATAATGTAGAGCACTCGAGAGCTATAAGCCGCGTACAATGACGGTCGTGCGACTCATGCCTACATTCCAATTACATAAGCGTGTGAATATACATACATATATTCCCGAGCGCTCCCTTACACTTACTTTGAAAAATCCGGCTAGTTTAGAAAGTTTCACATTCGCGCGACATATCAATTTCTTTTCGTGACTTTTTCAAACAATTATTTCTACGTTAGCGAGGCACCAGTTTTCAATGCGGATAAAAAGAAAAAAAAAACGCATACGTATAATGTGGAATTGCAAAAGCGTGTTGTTTGCCGGATGACTTGCGTCGATTTTATAAGACTTGACCCTGGCCCTTTCGACATCCATACACGTACTTTGCTCTATTTCTTTTTGTCGCCAGAGTAAGAGAGTGAAAGCCGAAAAATGCGTGTGATAGTGAAAGGCAATATGTATACATGTCGGTTCCAAGGGCTCCTTTAAGCGTACGCGAGTTCGAGAAAAACTGTCCGCTTTTGTTGCTGCGTGTGAAAAATCAGCAGAAAATCCGAGCAAGAAAAAGACAGCCGTTACGCAAGCTCGGAAACAAAAAAAAAAGAAAAAAAGAAAGAAAAGAAAAACGAAGAACTTACCGAGATATACGCTTGTGGGATGATGGATGCTTGATATTGGCAATGCCGCGCGTGGTGATCGTCAAGCGCAAATAAGTGTGAAATGCACTCGAGCGAGCGATACGTATGCGTAGACGTGCGGATATTCACGGGGAGAAAGAGAAATAGCTGCAATGGACTTGAATGAGAGAGATGTCCTGAGATTCGCATTTGCGGGTGGTGCACTCAAACTCCAGTTTTCTCTTTCTCTACGTCCGCGTGCGTTTGCGCAATAATAAGACGCAATAAGAGGATCGAGTGCCCTTCTGTCCGTGCTTTTTCGTTTTTGTACTTTGAGTTGCTTCCATTGTCGATGGCACGATTGCATTGAGGCGCGCACTGTCGTGACGCAATGCGCGCACGCGCACTCTTAGCCGAAATGACCGCAGGTGCCGAGTGCGTTTTTCACGACGGCCCCGCCGAATATTTTAACCGGCGTCCTCGTCCACGAGATGATCATGACCGTTGGATTGATAAACGGGCTTGCACGACCACGCTGACAGTGCTCGTAAGTCATACGCACGAGATATTCGCCGATCGTCTCGCCCGGAATCAGAGGATCCGATTCGACTTTACGAACGACTTGTCGTCCCCTGTTCTTGCTTGTAGGCCAGTTGTAAAAATTGGACGTGAAATATTTTGGGGCGTATACGAAGCCGAACGGGGTGTAGGATGACGCTGATCGAAGAATAGATCGGCTTCTCGGCGCGAACGCCGAGACGAGAAGTAAGTTGAAACCAAGAACTGCACCTTCGATTCCTTCCTCGAGACCTTTGTCGAAGTCCGTGTACTCTTGACCTACTACTGGGTCCCCGTTCGCTGGTATTACGTGACCTGCCATCTGGAACATTATTCCACATTTTATTATATTGACAGAAGAACGAATGCTCGGTAGCAATCCTGCGATTGATTGTGTTTTGCCGACAATGCGCGCTGGTGCAGAACCGATGCGCCAGTTTTTATTTTGCGCGATAATGCGCGTGGAAGGTCTTGCTCTCTGGAAGAATTGCCTACAGGGCACCGCTGGCGCGCCGAGTCGCGATAGCCATTGTCATCTCAATGGGCTTTAACGAGACAGTTCAATGCTGCCCGCCTAACTCAATTAATCGTCAAAACAATCACCAATCAATTAATCACTTGCAGTGCTACGTGAGCGTGTTATTATCGCGTGCCGCGACAGCACACGCGGATTTCTATCGTATCCGTGCTTTCGATTCCGAAAATCATTTGGCAATTGAAAATCATTTTACTGTCAGTTTTAACAAAAAAACACACAATTGAAATATTTTTTTCCTCGCGAGAGGAACGTCGTTCCCGAGTGGCAAACAAATGAATGAAACTACCTGTTTGGCGTAGCCGTGAGCGACGACGTGCGCGTCGATCCAGAGGGCGAATTGTCCGTCCCGACTGTCCCAACTTTGGCACAAGTGGTACCACCTGTGCTCCTGCAAATTGACCGGCACCGCCATTACCTCGACACTGCCGATTTCCAGATGCACGCTTTGACCGTAAGCCGATACCCATGCGCTCACTCGTCTCTGGGTTTCGTTGTCTGTAATCAAAATCAATGCGCGTTACGCGCACCGCGACGACGACGCGCTTGCTCTCGCGCGGGAAATTTTGAAAGAGCCTCGCGCATTTCTTATTACGTTTCTTTGTCATTTCTTGTTACGTTAGTAATCTTGTGAAATGCGCGAGACGTAAGGGACGCCCTTCGTCCTCTGTTTCCAACAGAAAACTCAAACTGACCGGTTGGAAGGATAATTACGCAAAAAGAAAGAGAAATAAAGAAAATAAAAAGTCAGTCGAGGGAAAGAGCATAACGATGTTCGTTTCGCCTCGCGTTAAACTCTTTGCATGCGCTCGCCGACGTTAAAATTGCAGTTTACGTAACGCATTGATATTTGTTTTACACACTATAGGCTTGTAAGAAAAAACTTACGTGAGTAGGAGAATATGGAATTCCTGAGGGTGTAGTTGACGGACTTCATCCACAGGCAATACGTAAACTCGCGAATTTCGGGCAGCGGCATTTCCCATCTGAGAAACTAAAAATCGGCAATCGCCGGCATAAAAGTGAAAAGAAATAACGGAAGCGAGCGACGGAGTGCCACCTCACCTGTATGTAACCTCGTTGCGTGAGCAGAACTTTGTGCATAGGCGTCGTCGCGGCGTCGGCAACCCCGAGCCGCATCAGAACGACACTGGCCAGCGCGAGAATCGCGTGGAGCCTTTGCAACGGCAACATCTTATCTGTCCGGGAGCTTGCTCGCCGCGCGACCTTTGCGTACCATACGGCTTGGCGTGTCCGTGCATGTACTTTCGAAAAATGTGCCTCTCCACACGTACACACACTCACACGCGCGCGCGCGTACACGTGCACACGTGGCCGCAGCGAAGCGCGGCGCGAACGCAAATCGCTGCGTCGCTCTTGATCTGTCAGTCGGCGCGCCGAGCTGCCGCGCGCGCTGCCCGTACGACATAAGAAACTGCGGCTAGAAAGAGGCAGCCGAGGAGGAGCAGCGCGCACGCAGCGGCAACGGCAGCAGCCTCGGCGCCGGCTTCCGATGCAAGCGGCACACGCATCGACTTTATATATACTTTCGGCCGGCCGGCGACGACATCGCCATCCGATTGTGATCGCCTCCTCCCACTTGTTACTTGGCGGCTGGGGCGCGCAAGCGCGTTAGTACGACGACACTCTGTCTCCCGGGACGTCGTGCCGCCACGTGAATAATTAACGGAGCGAAAGTGCGCGGCGGCTCGTCTGCGATTGTCTGCTCGCGACGCGGCCATTTCGCGCGCGGCGCGCTCGCGTTAATTAATGAAGAGCTGTCGGGATTTGCCGGGTAACGGGTAACGCGAGGGCGCGAAACGGCGGCAATCAGGCGCGGCTGATTGTCGGTTATTTGCGCCGCGCCGTAACGAGCTCCGCGCCTCCGCTTCGGAGCATCGCGCTAATTGCCCGCCAACGCGACTCTCAATTACGAATCCAACTCCGCTCGCGATCGACGAATTGACCCAGTTCTATCGCGGCTCGCTCGCTGCCGGATATTACCCGCGCGAATAGCCTTTTACCGCAGCCCAATTCATGGAATATTCAGCGCGCGCGTGCGGCCTCTCTCTCTCTCTCTCTCTCTCTCTCTCTCTCTCTCTCTCTCTCTCTCTC
>NW_026707172.1:0-26343 GCF_024137745.1 Phymastichus coffea
CAGATTATACCTAGTTTATCACTGTGATGATTTCTTTTATGTACTAGTAATATAGCAGCTCCCCCTTCTCTTAATTTAATAAGAGAGATTATTTTAATAGTGTCGGTTTTCTTGTACAGTAAGATTTTTTTAGTTGTTTTGTTTTTTTTAGCTTTTTATGGGGCTGTTTATTCTCTTTTTTTATATTCTTTTACACAGCATGGTAAGTTTTATCTAGGTCTTTATTCTTTTTATTTAGTAAATTTGCGTGAATTTTTATTGGTTTTTTTACATTGAGTTCCGCTTAATCTTTTATTTTTGAAGCCTGAATTTTTGCTTTGAGTATGCTTAAATAGTTTAATAGAAAACCTTAATTTGTGGAATTAGAAATATCGTCATAGTTTTTAAGCAATTCTTATGTGTAAGTTGTTTTCAACTTTTTTTTTTGTTTTTGCTGTGTTTTGTTTTTTTTTATCTTTAGTTTTTATTATTAGAGATTTAAGTTATTTTGTTGAGTTTTTTTTAACTAATGTTTTTATTTTTAATATTGAATTTGTTATGTTTATTGATTGAAAGTCGTTGTTGTTTATGAGATTTGTTTGTTATATTTCTTCTATAGTTTTAAAATATAGAGAAGTTTATATAGAGGGGGATTTAACTTTAGATCGATTTGTTTTGTTGAAGGTTTTATTTGTTTTTTCAATAATGTTTATGATTTTAGGTTATAATTTGGTTAGAATTTTGCTTGGCTGGGATGGACTTGGATTAGTGTCTTATGCTTTAGTTATTTATTATCAAAACATTAAGTCTTTCAATGCTGGCATGATTACAGCTCTATCTAATCGAGTGGGAGATGCGGCTTTATTGTCTGCTATTATATGAATAATCTCCTGTGGAAGGTGGAACTTGGAATTTTATTTGGAGGGCAGTAATTATGGTTTAGGAATGGTTTCGTTATTTATTATTTTAGCGGGTATAACTAAGAGAGCTCAGATCCCTTTTTCTTCTTGGCTACCTGCAGCTATAGCTGCTCCTACACCTGTTTCTTCCCTTGTTCACTCATCTACATTGGTTACTGCCGGGGTTTATCTATTTATTCGTAGATTTTCTTTATTTTCTTTTAATTGTTTATTTTTTCTTTTGTTAATTTCTATACTTACAATATTTATATCTGGGCTTTGTGCAAATTTTGAGTATGATTTGAAAAAAATTATTGCCCTGTCTACTTTAAGTCAATTAGGGATAATAATTGTGATTCTTTGTTTGGGGGACCCTGAGTTGGCTTTATTCCATCTTTTAGTTCATGCATTGTTTAAGGCTTTACTATTTATGTGTGCAGGTATAGTGATTCATAATTTATCTAATTGTCAGGATATTCGACGAATAGGCGGCTTATGCGAGGCTATACCATTTACTATGACTTGTTTTAATATAAGAAACTTTGCTCTTTGTGGCTTGCCCTTTATATCTGGATTTTATTCTAAGGATTTAATTGCAGAGGTTTTGTCTAGAAGAAGGTTGGGTATTATAATATATTTATTGTTTTATATTTCTGTAGGTTTAACAGTAGCATACTCATTGCGTCTTTCTTATTTTATTTTATGAGGAGAATTTAATTTTGGTACATTAATTAACTTTGGTGATAAGAGGATTACAGTGGCTAAAAGTATACTTGGGCTTATTTTTTTTGTGGTTTTTATAGGGTCTTTATTATCTTGAGTTATTTTTCCTTACCCTTATTTCATTATTTTGCCTTTTTCTTTAAAGTTAATAACTTTATTTTTTATTTTTCTTGGGGGAATTTTAGGGGCTATATTTCAAGAAATGATTTATTTTTATAATTTGAAGTCTTTACGGGCTTATTTATTGACAGTTTTTTTTTCAGGGATGTGACATATGCCCACCCTTTCTACCATGGGTCACACGTTTTATTTCTTGTTAGCAGGTAAAAGCTATTATAAACTTTTTGATCATGGGTGATTCGAACTATACGGTAAGACTGGTTTATTAAATGTTTTACTTTATTTAACTAAAAAGCTTCAAAATTTATCTTTTAATAATTTAAAAATTGTTTTATTTATTATTTTAATTTATTTAATTGGTATTTTACTGTTATTTTATCTAAATAGCTTATATAGAGCTTGGCTTTGAAGCAGCTACGGAGAATTTATCTTTAGGTAATTTATAAAATTTTAATTTTAATTTTGCAATGAAAATGCAATGTTTTTTTTAAACTATATAAATAGAACTAAAAACAGATTTCACTGCTTAAGGATAAGTTAGAAGCTTTTCCTTGAGGTTACTTAATTCTTTAATAGGGTATTAACCATTTTAATCATTAACAGTGATTTACCTCTTTTTGGTTTCTATTAAGGGGTTAAATCTAGACAGTTAATTTAATAAAAATTTAAGTTTGATGGTTAATTTTATTTTTAATTTAATATAGAATTATTTCCATTTCTAATAGAGGTGGTGCCACCAGAATTTTAGGTCGAAACTAAATACAAATTTTGTTTTCTATTAAAGATAAATCAAAAGATAATTTTTAAATGCAATTTAACTGTTTTTTTTAAACTATTATCCTAGATGGTTCAATTAAGGGCTCCTTGTTTTATTTCGTGGATTAGCCCTAATGTGATTGTTATTATGAATACAATGCTAGTTCTCAGTAGGATTATTGGTCTTGATGTTTTTATAATTATAACTAGGGGTAGAAGGAGTGTTAATTCAATATCAAAAATAATAAAGATGATTGCGATTAGGAAAAAGTGGATAGAAAACGGCATGCGTGCAAAATTTTTAGGGTCGAATCCGCACTCAAAGGGTCTTGCTTTTTCTCGATCATTATTTATTTTTTTCGAGAAAAGATTTAATAAAATTACTAGAATTATGATTAGCAGGGTGGCAGTTGTTCTTATAATTGTTAATATGTTTATTACTTATACTATAATCTAGATTTTTTAATTGGAAGTTAAATGTAATGTTTATACTATATAAGTAGTTATCCACCTCATCAATATATTGATAGGTATAGAAATAATCAAACTACATCTACGAAGTGTCAATATCATGCGGCGGCTTCAAACCCGAAGTGATGCTTGTTGGATATGTGATTTATTTGTAGTCGTGCTAGACAAATTATTAGGAAGGTTGTTCCAATCAGTACATGTAGTCCGTGTAGTCCTGTTGTTATGAAGAATGTTGATCCGAACACTCTATCGGCTAAGGTGAATCTTGCTTCTATATATTCATATCCTTGTAGAATTGAGAAGTAAATTCCTAAGACTACTGTTAGCAGTAGCCTTATTTTTGTTTGTTGTGAGTTGTTTTCTATTAGTCTGTGATGGGATCATGTAATAGTTATTCCTGATGATAATAGGATTAATGTGTTAAGTAGGGGAATTTCGATTGGGTTAAATGTGGAGATCCCCTTTGGGGGTCAGTTTATTCCTAGCTCAATTCTAGGTCTTAGTCTTGCATGAAAAAATGCTCAGAAAAATGCAATGAAGAAGAATACTTCCGAGGTAATGAATAAGATTATTCCTCATCGTAATCCTTTTGATACTTTTAATGTGTGCAATCCTTGGAATGTTCCTTCTCGAACTACGTCTCGTCATCATTGGATTATAATTAATGTAGTTGATACTACCCCTAGTAATAAAAGATTAGGGGTTGATAAGTGAAATCATTTAATTGACCCTGCTAGTAGGGAGAATACTCTTAGAGACCCTAATAATGGTCATGGCCTTGGGTCTACAAGGTGGAATGGGTGATTTTTTGTTTTTTGGTGGCTGGTGTTTTTCATTAATTTGATTCTCTAGAGTATAGGGTTATTAAAACGGAGAATACATATGCTTGAATGATTGATACGGCAGACTCTAGTACTAGGAGTAGGATTTGGGCTATAATTAGCAAATTTAATGTTAAGGAATTAAGCAATCTTCCTGATTGTCCTATAAGAGTGAGAAGGAGGTGACCGGCAATTATATTTGCAGTTAATCGAATAGCTAGCGTTCTTGGTCGAATGCAGTTTCTGATAGTTTCTACTATTACCAGGAAGGGTAATAATGGTCATGGCGCACCTTGTGGAACAAGGTGCGCGAATATTTTGATTGTATTATTTGTTCATCCGAAGATTATAAATCCTAATCATATGGGTAATCTTAGTCTTAGCGTGAATACTATATGTCTTGATGCAGTAAAGATATAGGGGAATAGTCCTATAAAGTTATTGATTATGATTATTAGGAATAATCTTCTAAAGATTACTGTTCTTCCTTTGAATGAGGGTCCTTTGATTAGTACCTTGAATTCTTTATGAATTCTGCTGATTAGTTTGTTGATTATTATGTTTCAGCGTGATGGGATTACTCAGAATGAGGGGGGGATTAAAATTAAGAAAATTAAAGACCTTAGTCAATTTAATGATAGGTGAGATGAGGTAGTTGGGTCAAATGATGAAAATAGATTAGCTATCATTTTCAGCTTGTTTTAGTTTTTACTGTCTTGGTAGTTGATTGGGGCTTGATATATAAGAATTGGAAAAATCTGATTACTACTGTTATTATTAGGATAATTGAGAATATTCTATATAATGATAGTCAGTTTATTGGGGCTATTTGAGGAATTAAAAATTATTTATTTAATAATTTTAGCTTGACAAGCTAATGTTATAGTTTAACTAAATTTTTCATTAGAAGTAATTGCTATATTACTATTAGGTGGTTTAAGAGACCAGTGCTTGCTTTCAGCCATCTAATGAATTGAATTCGTGGATTCATTTTAGGAATCTGTTTGGGGAGATTCTTTCAATTACAATTGGTATGAAGCTGTGGTTTGCTCCACAAATTTCTGAGCATTGACCATAAAGTATTCCTGTACGATTGATAAATAGGTTAGATTGATTTAGGCGTCCTGGTGTTCTGTCAATTTTTACTCCTAGTGATGGTACTGTTCATGAATGAATAACGTCTGCCGATGTTGTGATAATTCGGATTTGTGAATTGAACGGTACTGTTATTCGGTTGTTTACGTCTAATAGACGGATATTAAAATTATTTATTTCTCTTTGAGGTATTATGAAGGAGTCAAATTCAATTTTTTTATAGTCTGCATATTCATATGATCAATACCATTGATGACCAATTGTTTTAACGGTAATTATTGGATTATAGGTTTCATCTATGATGTATAATAGGTGTAATGAAGGTAGCGCAATAAAAACTAGTACAATTGCTGGTATAATGGTTCAAATAGTTTCAATTATTTGACCTTGTAGAAGTAGTCGGTGGTTGAATTTATTGATTAGTACAGATACAAGTACTTGTCCTACTATAATTGTAATGATTACTAGAATTATCAGTGTATGGTCATGGAAAAATGATAGTTGTTCTATTAAAGGGGAGGCTCTGTCTTGTAGTAAGAGAGTTTTTCATGTTGCGATTTCTAAAAAAAGCTGGGCTTTATTTTTGGGGCTTAAATCCAATGCACTATTCTGCCATATTAGAATTTTGTGATAGCTGGAAGTTCTTGATACCTATGTTCTGCTGGGGGAAAATATTGTAGTCATTCAATAGATGAGGCTAGGTTAAGAGAATAGAGCCTTTTTCGTTGTACTATAAATCTTTCTCGAATGATAAATAGGAAATATAAGATACTAAATAAGGAGACTATTCTTCCGATTGAGGATACTATATTTCATAGCAAATACGCATCAGGGTAGTCTGAATATCGACGTGGTATTCCTCTTAATCCTAGGAAGTGTTGGGGGAAAAATGTGAGATTTACCCCAATAAATATAGATGTGAACTGGATTTTTAGGTATTTATTGTTTATTGTTATTCCGGTTAGGATTGGATATCATTGAATAAACCCTGCTATGATTGCAAAAACTGCCCCTATTGATAGTACATAGTGGAAATGAGCTACTACGTAATATGTATCATGTAGAATAATATCAATAGATGAATTAGCTAGGATTACTCCTGTAAGCCCTCCTACTGTGAATAGGAAGATGAATCCTAGAGATCATAAAGATGCCGGTCTGAATCTGATTTGTGTTCCGTGGTAGGTTGCTAATCATCTAAAAATTTTAATTCCTGTAGGAACGGCAATGATTATTGTGGCTGATGTAAAGTATGCTCGTGTGTCTACATCTATTCCTACTGTAAATATATGGTGGGCCCATACGACAAAACCTAGAAGGCCAATTGCTACTATTGCGTAGATTATTCCTAAGGCTCCAAATGCTTCTTTTTTTCCTCTTTCTTGTCTAATGATGTGTGAGATTATCCCGAATCCTGGAAGGATTAAAATATATACTTCAGGGTGCCCAAAGAATCAAAAAAGGTGTTGATATAGGATTGGGTCTCCCCCTCCGGCAGGGTCAAAAAATGATGAATTTACGTTACGATCTGTAAGTAGTATGGTGATAGCACCAGCTAGAACTGGTAATGATAGTAATAATAAGATTGCTGTAATTTTTACTGATCATGCAAATAGGGGTAATTGTTCTGGCTGTATACCAGGAGGGTGTATATTGATAATTGTTGAAATGAAATTAATTGCTCCTAGAATAGATGATACTCCTGCTATATGAAGACTGAAGATGGCAAGGTCTACGGAAGATCCTTCGTGAGCAATATTTCTTGCGAGGGGTGGGTACACAGTTCATCCTGTTCCTGCTCCTTTGTCAATTACTCTTCTTATAATAAGAAATATTAGTGATGGGGGTAGAAGTCAGAATCTTATATTATTTATTCGGGGGAATGCTATATCAGGTGCGCCTAGTATTAATGGTACTAATCAATTTCCAAATCCACCAATTATAATTGGTATTACTATAAAGAAAATTATAATGAAAGCGTGTGCAGTAACAATTGTATTGTAGATTTGATCATCTCCGATTAACCTACCTGGGGTCCCAAGCTCTGTTCGGATTAATATTCTTAGTGATGTTCCTACCATACCTGCTCATGCTCCGAAGATGAAGTAAAGTGTTCCAATATCTTTATGATTTGTTGAAAAAAGTCATTTGATCGGTAAAGTGGTCGAGTTTAGGCAGTAAATTGTAAATTTATCTACGGGTTATCCCCTTTATCAAATTATATATTCAATTATGATTTTAAATTGCAAATTTAAAGGTAACGCTAAGTTTATAATTTTGTATAAGATTTAGATTTTCTCTATTTTTGACTTTGAAGGTCAATAGTTTATTTAACTTAAATTCTTAAAATAGTATGAAACTTAAGGTTAATCCATAAATTCTTGTAAAATTAATTATTGATATAATGTGATTATTTGTTTTTATGGTTTCTGTTCTAGAAAGGGCTATTGTAGATAGGGCTATTCGGGTATAGACGAATAATATTAGTAGGGTTATAATTACTATTACTGTAATAATAATAAATATATTGTTTATGGACATGGATTGGATTACTATTCATTTTGGTAAAAACCCTAGGAATGGGGGGAGGCCTCCTAATGATAGAAGTCTTAAAGAAAAAAAAATTTTTAGGTATTTATTTGAGTGGAATAGTTTATTTATTTGTCTGAAGAAAAAAATTTTTGCGTTTTTTCAGGTTAGAATAATTCCTGTATTAATAATTGAATAGACAATAAAATATAATAATCAAATATTTATGTTTATGAAGATTATGGGTAATATTCACCCGATATTATTGATTGATGAATAGGCAATTAATTTACGTAGGCATTGTTGGTTTATTCTTTGTAAACTACCTACTCTAATTGATAGGATAATGACGGATATAACAAATTTTAGTCTTGGTATAGTAAAAGACAATAAAATAGAGGGTGTGATTTTTTGTCATGTGGCGAGAATTAGAGCAGGCTCTCATTCTAGTCCTCTTATTACTTCGGGGAATCAAAAATGAAAAGGGGCGGCCCCTATTTTCATTAAAAGTGATGAGCTTATTATTAGTGAAGTAATTAATAGGTCATTGCTTTCTATCTTGCTAGATCTTAATATAACTCTTACCATTAAGATTATAGACGCTATTGCTTGAACAATAAAATATTTTATTATTGCTTCTGCAGTAAATTTATTTAAATTTTTTATTAGTGGAATAAATGATAGTAAATTGATTTCTAGCCCTAGTCAGGCGATTAGTCAGGAGGACGCTGAGATTGAGATTATAGTGCTGGCTATTAGTAGCAGGATAAATATTAATATGAAGGAATTTTTTATTAAAAAGAAGAGGGGTTATCCTCTATAAATGGGGTATGAACCCAGTAGCTTGATTAGCTTATCTTTTTGTATTTTAGTATAAGATGTATAAAAGTTTTTGATACTTTAGGTGGAAGTTTAAGTCTTTTAAATGCAAAAATCTAAGTATTATTACTGTTTTAATGTTATTTGAATAGAATATTTAAGATTTTCTAATCATTGCCTCCTAACCTTTAAGATTTTCCAATCATTGTGTTCTATCTTTAAGATTTTCCAATCATTGCCTCCTAACCTTTAAGATTTTCCAATCATTGTGTTCTATCTTTAAGATTTTCCAATCATTGCCTCCTAACCTTTAAGATTTTCCAATCATTGTGTTCTATCTTTAAGATTTTCCAATCATTGTGTTCTATCTTTAAGATTTTCCAATCATTGCCTCCTAACCTTTAAGAT
This sequence comes from Phymastichus coffea, assembly GCF_024137745.1. Taxonomy (NCBI): domain Eukaryota; kingdom Metazoa; phylum Arthropoda; class Insecta; order Hymenoptera; family Eulophidae; genus Phymastichus; species Phymastichus coffea. The sequence goes on from NW_026707172.1 coordinate 8,621, forward strand.
TTTCCAATCATTGTGTTCTATCTTTAAGATTTTCCAATCATTGTGTTCTATCTTTAAGATTTTCCAAGCATTGCCTCCTAACCTTTAAGATTTTCCAATCATTGTGTTCTATCTTTAAGATTTTCCAAGCATTGCCTCCTAACCTTTAAGATTTTCCAATCATTGTGTTCTATCTTTAAGATTTTCCAATCATTGCCTCCTAACCTTTAAGATTTTCCAATCATTGTGTTCTATCTTTAAGATTTTCCAATCATTGCCTCCTAACCTTTAAGATTTTCCAATCATTGTGTTCTATCTTTAAGATTTTCCAATCATTGCCTCCTAACCTTTAAGATTTTCCAATCATTGTGTTCTATCTTTAAGATTTTCCAATCATTGCCTCCTAACCTTTAAGATTTTCCAATCATTGTGTTCTATCTTTAAGATTTTCCAATCATTGCCTCCTAACCTTTAAGATTTTCCAATCATTGTGTTCTATCTTTAAGATTTTCCAATCATTGCCTCCTAACCTTTAAGATTTTCCAATCATTGTGTTCTATCTTTAAGATTTTCCAATCATTGCCTCCTAACCTTTAAGATTTTCCAATCATTGTGTTCTATCTTTAAGATTTTCCAATCATTGCCTCCTAACCTTTAAGATTTTCCAATCATTGTGTTCTATCTTTAAGATTTTCCAATCATTGCCTCCTAACCTTTAAGATTTTCCAATCATTGTGTTCTATCTTTAAGATTTTCCAATCATTGTGTTCTATCTTTAAGATTTTCCAATCATTGTGTTCTATCTTTAAGATTTTCCAATCATTGTGTTCTATCTTTAAGATTTTCCAATCATTGCCTCCTAACCTTTAAGATTTTCCAATCATTGTGTTCTATCTTTAAGATTTTCCAATCATTACCTCAAGGTTTCTCAGTTTTTTGGGATTTTTTTTGTACTTTTTTTTATTAGCTACTTAGCTTTTCTATCATTTGTTTAATTTCTAAAATGTTTCCATTTTACTTTTTTTTTGTTAGGTTTAGGCATAGATGAGGTAGTTGTCTACGTTTTTTATCTTATCGAGATACTCCTTTTCTCAGGCACTTCATCTAAAACTTTATCTTAAACCAGGTTTCTCATAACATCATTTTTGCCCAAAAATGGGGTCCAAAAATGACCCCATTTTCGATTTTTGATCGGCCACAGTAGGAATCTTAACAGTGCTCTAAAATTTTGGCGTGTAAATCGAGTTTCAATAGGTGTTTAATGGTTTTCCGATTATTACTCCTTCAATATATATATAAGATCTTATAGTCTAATACTCAGTATTGTCGTATACTGAATAAACAAAGCTTATCGGAGGTTTACTTTTTACCAAATTACATAGAAAGAAAGGGGTAGATAGTAAAATGTTCTTATGATTATTAATTAAAGATCTGCTTTAATGTAAAATTTAAATTTATATGTAAATTATTTTAATGTATATATAATTATCTATTTATTTATATTTAAATTTAAATATAATATCTATATGATCGGCGAACCATTATTAAAAATGAATCAATAATGTAAATAATTATGTATAGATAATTATCTATTTATATTAATAATTATTGATCTTTATTTAACTATACATATGTATTTTTAAATACCTATATATATATATACATATATATAAATGTATATATATACATTTAAATATATAAATATATATATATATATATATACATGTATATATATGTATACATATACATATATATACATAAATATATATAAATAATATATACATATATATATATGTATATATATTTTAAATATAATTATAGTCTTGATTTTATACTAATATTAAATTTTTATTAAATTAATAGTGGTCCATTATTTTTATAATTTTAATTGTTAGATTTATTTAAAAATTTATAAAAACTAAAATATTTAAATTATTTATAATGATTTTATTAAATTAAATTAAATTTTAAATAAAAATTTTTATTTATAGTTTATAATTAAATAAATTTGTATTTAATTTCAACCTAAATTCCGGTGGCACCACCTTAATTAGATAAATAGAGATACTGAATTATTTAATTATTTATTAAAATTAAAATTTTATTAAATTAAGTTTTAAATAAAAATTTTTATTTATAGTTTATAATTAAATAAATTTGTATTTAATTTCAACCTAAATTCCGGTGGCACCACCTTAATTAGATAAATAGAGATACTGAATTATTTAATTATTTATTAAAATTAAAATTTTATTAAATTAAGTTTTAAATAAAAATTTTTATTTATAGTTTATAATTAAATAAATTTGTATTTAATTTCAACCTAAATTCCGGTGGCACCACCTTAATTAGATAAATAGAGATACTGAATTATTTAATTATTTATTAAAATTAAAATTTTATTAAATTAAGTTTTAAATAAAAATTTTTATTTATAGTTTATAATTAAATAAATTTGTATTTAATTTCAACCTAAATTCCGGTGGCACCACCTTAATTAGATAAATAGAAATACTGAATTATTTAATTATTTATTAAAATTAAAATTTTATTAAATTAAGTTTTAAATAAAAATTTTTATTTATAGTTTATAATTAAATAAATTTGTATTTAATTTCAACCTAAATTCCGGTGGCACCACCTTAATTAGATAAATAGAGATACTGAATTATTTAATTATTTATTAAAATTAAAATTTTATTAAATTAGGTTTAGGAAATTTTAATAGAAACGTTATGTTATAAATTGGGTTATTTTGGTTAAAGTTTTTAAACTTAGATTTAATATGGAAATTTAATTTAAATGTAAATTTTAGTTAGAATTAGAATTTATTTAAATAATTTATTTTATTTGTATTTGCAATAAAGAATATTATATATTTGGTTGTTCAAGATATAGAAATTTTTCAAAGTACAGGCAAAATTTGTGCCAGCAGCTGCGGTTAGACAGATTGTGCAATTTTAAATGATTGGAATCAGTAAATTTGATGTTTATAAGATTATATAATAAGCTTATTAGGTGAAATTTTAAGTTTTTTATTGTCTTTTTTTTGAGGCTGGAAAATTTAATTAAAAACTAGGATTAGATACCCTATTATATAAGTGTGAATGTTTTTCCTAATTAGTAGTAGTTATGTTCTTGGAAATTAATAAAGTTGGCGGTATTTTAGTCTGTTCAGAGGAACCTGTCCTATAATTGATATTCCACGATTTTATTTACTTGCTTTTTTAGTTTGTGTATGGCTGTGGGTTGAATGTTTTTATTGGATTATAATGTTCAAGATTTTTATTTAAATAAAATCAGGTCAATATGTAGTTTATAGGTAAGATGAGATGGGTTACATTAAATTTATTTATGGATTTTTTATTTAAATATTTAAATGAAATTGGATTTGATAGTAAGTTTATTAAAAAAGTAGGTTGATTATAGCTCTAAAATATGCACATATCGCCCGTCGCTTCCATCCTAAGGTGGAATAAGTCGTAACATAGTAGATGTACTGGAAAGTGCCTCTAGAAAGACGAGCTAAAGCTTTAAGAAGCATTTTATTTACATTAAAAAGATTATTTTAATATAGCTTGAATTTAATATTTTATTTGTTATAAAAGTTTATTTTATTTAAAGGAAAAATCATTTATTTTATTAGTTTTTTTGAAAAAATTTTTTTTATGATAGTTTAGTAGTATTGAAGAAGAATATTTTTAAATTTTGTTAAGAAAAATTGATTTTTTGTACCTTTTGTATCAGGGTTTATTTATAAATAATTATTTTTTAGTTTTCTCGAATCTAGAAGATCTATTAATTTATAATTTTTATTGTTAAATAACTATTATTAATAAATTTATGGAAGTGAAATGCTTTTCGATTTTAGATATATCTAGTTTCTAAAGAAAAAAATTTAATTTTGTTTTTTTTTATGAAAGTAAGCTTAGTTATTAGTTTCTTTTTGGAAAAATTGAAAAATTATAGGATGAGCTTGTAATTTTGGAGTATAATTTTTTATGTTTTATTTATAGTAGGATTAATAGTTTCTATCTTTAATGGTTTTATAACTTTATAATGTTAAATAAAAGATTTTGTTTTTGTTGCTTTCTATATTTAGAAAAATGAGTTAATTTTTTTTTTGTTGTTAAAATGATGGGATTAGTATATTTAATGTTAAATTATTTTTTATTTTTTAGGTTAGCTAAAGTAATTCGGCAAATAATTTTTCACCTGTTTAATAAAAACATGGCCTTTTGATTATAATTTAAGGTCAAGCCTGCCCAATGATTTATTTAATGGCCGCGGTATTTTGACCGTGCAAAGGTAGCATAATCATTAGTTTTTTAATTGAAAGCTGGAATGAATGGTTGGATGAGAAAATGACTGTCTCTGGTTAATTTTTATAGAATTTTATTTTTGAGTTAAAAAGCTTAAATTTTTATAAAAGACGAGAAGACCCTATAGAGTTTTATATTTAGTCAAGAAATAATGTTTAGTATTTAATTTTGTTTTTTGTTTGATTATTTGGTTGGGGTGACTGGGAAATTAATTTAACTTTCTTGTTTTTTTACACTAATAAGTGAATTTTTGATCCTTTTTGAGATTTATAGATTAAATTACCTTAGGGATAACAGCGTTATTTTTCTTGAGAGTTCTTATCGAAAGAAAAGTTTGCGACCTCGATGTTGGATTAAAATGAATTTTTGGTGTAGAAGCTAAAAGATTAAGTCTGTTCGACTTTTGAAATTTTACATGATCTGAGTTTAGACCGGCGTGAGCCAGGTTGGTTTCTATCTTTATATTTAATAATACTTTAGTACGAAAGGACCAGGTATTAGTTTAATTAAATTAATATTAGAATACTATTTTGGCAGATTAGTGCGATAGATTTAGGATCTTTATATGTAGTTTTACAAATAGTAATTTTGTTTATTGATTTATTTTTAATTTTTATTTCTAATTTAATTCTTTTTGTTTGTGTTTTAGTTGGGGTGGCTTTTTTAACTCTTTTTGAGCGTAAAGTTTTAAGCTATATTCATATTCGTAAAGGCCCTAATAAGGTTGGGTTTATAGGCCTTTTGCAGCCTTTTAGAGACGCTATTAAACTTTTTACAAAGGAGCAGAGCTTGCCCCTAGCTTCAAATTTGTGAATTTTTTATTTGTCACCTGTTTTTAGCATTATTTTTATGCTTATTATTTGATTATGTATTCCTTTCTTTTCTATGTCTTTTTCTTTTAGGTTTTCTCTTTTGTTTATACTGAGAGTTTCAAGTTTGGGGGTTTATACTGTAATGCTGGCGGGCTGATCTTCCAATTCTAATTATTCTATATTAGGAAGAATTCGTTCGGTTGCTCAAGTCATTTCTTATGAGGTTAGGTTGGTCTTGATTTTTTTATCTTTTTTATTTTTGTTTTCAAGATTTAATTTATTTAGTTTGTATAAATTTCAAGAGTATTTGTGATTTGTTTTTTTATTAATACCTCTTTGTTTTATAATGTTGATTTCATTATTGGCAGAAACAAATCGAAGACCTTTTGATTTTGCTGAAGGTGAGTCAGAGCTTGTTTCCGGGTTTAATGTCGAATATGGTAGAGGTGGTTTTGCATTAATTTTTATGGCTGAATATGGGAGAATTTTATTTATAAGTTTTATTTTTTCTTTATTTGCTTTGGGCGGGGATTTTATAAGTTTTTTGTTTTTTATTAAGTTTATTCTTGTGGTTTTTTTGTGGATTTGATTTCGTGGGACTTTACCGCGTTATCGATATGATAAATTGATAAGGTTAGTATGAAAAATTTATTTACCTGTTGCTTTAAATTTATTTATTTTTTATTTTAGGCTCGGTCTTTTTTCTTTATTTTTTTTTATTTAGTTAATTTTTTTTAGTACCAAGTTAATAGAAGGTTTTACTTCTTTTTTATACTTTCAAAATATATACTTTACAAGTTCATTAACTAGTTATAAATTAGTTTATCTCAAAAAAGGGATGAAATGGGATTAATAAAATAGTAAAGGAAATATACAATGGTTAATATTTGTCCTGTGAGAATATAAGGGTCTTCTACTGGGCGTGCCCCGATTCATGTTAATAGTACTACTGTTGCTAGGAATCTTCAAAATCATATTTTTCTTAGGGGGTAGAATTGTGTTCTTGAAATTTTTTTGTTATTAATAAATGGTATAATATAGAGAATGGCGATTGATGCTACTAGGGCAAGCACTCCCCCTAACTTATTAGGGATTGAACGTAAGATTGCATAGGCGAATAGAAAATATCATTCGGGCTTAATATGTGTAGGAGTTACTAAGGGGTTCGCGGGGGTGAAATTATCAGGGTCTCCCAGTAGATATGGACTTTTTAGGGATAGGGTTAATAGAAAGAAAATTATGATAATAAAGCCAACTGCATCTTTTAGAGTAAAATAAGGGTGAAATAGGGTTTTATCAATATTTCTTTTCAATCCCAAAGGATTGTTTGATCCTGTTTGATGGAGATAAAGTAGGTGGATTATTACTAGTGCTGATACAATGAATGGTAAGATAAAGTGGAATGCAAAAAATCGAGTTAAAGTTGCGTTATCTACTGCAAAACCCCCTCATAATCATTGAACAATAGTTCTTCCTAAATATGGAATTGCTGATACGAGGTTGGTAATTACAGTTGCCCCTCAGAAGGATATTTGCCCCCATGGGAGAACATACCCTAGGAATCCTGTTGCTATTACTATAAAAAAAATTGTTACTCCTGTTATTCAGGTTTCTTTTAAATGGTATGATCTATAATAAATTCCTCGTCCAATATGTATGTATAAGCAGATGAAAAAAAATGAAGCCCCATTTGCATGCAGAGTTCGGATTAGTCATCCTATATTTACATTTCGTATAATGTGTGATACTCTATTAAAGGCTAAGTCTACATTAGGGCAATAATTTATTGCTAAAAATAGTCCTGTTATAATTTGAATTATTAAACATAATCCTAATAGTCTTCCGAAATTTCATATTGATGAAATATTTGATGGTGTTGGTAGTTTTACTAGCGAATTTCTTGCGATTTTAATCAGGGGGGAATTTAAAACTTGTTTTGTCATTAGTTTTGTCGTAATGGGCCTATTGTTTTGTTAGAGATTTTTACTACGGCGATGAGGGCTACAAATAGGTATATTATTAGTAGAATTGCTATTTGTATTTTTGGAAAATTGAAAAATTTTCTTAAGGTTGTTCTTATTTCTAAATCTTTTCTTGAAAAATTTTCTGTTTTGTTTTTTGAGAACAGTAGTAATATAATTGTTATGGTTAAAATTATTTTTTTTGCAGATGAGGGTATTTTGAATTTTTCGTTTGAGGCAATTCTTGTTATGTAGATAAACATGATTATGATTCCTCCAATCATGATTAAAAATAGAATGTACCTAAATCAGAAATTTTTATAAATTAGGCCTGATATGATTGCAGTTAATAGGGCTTGAAGAAGTAAAGCTATCCCTATTGATAATGGATGATTTAAAAATAGTAGAGTAATTGAAGTGTAGCTTATTAAGATAAGAATTATTTCAGAAAATAGTTTATTTAAAATAGTAATTTTGGAGATTACAGATAGGGCTTTCTTTTTTCTGAAGCTTTAAAAGATTACTTATTTTTGGTTTACAAGACCAATATTTTATTTAAATTACTAAAGCTTTAATGATAGATTATATGGATCTTTTAACTGTTATGTTTGTTTGTAGGATAATTGTTTATGTTTTGGGAAAAAAGCATTTTTTATTAATACTTCTTTGCTTAGAGTTTATGGTATTATCTGTTTTTCTTTTTCTTTTCTTGTATTTTTACTATTTTAATTATGAATTTTTTTTTTCTTCTTATTTTTTGTCTGTAACAGTTTGTGAAAGTGTTCTTGGCCTTTCTTTGTTGGTTTTTGTTATTCGAACCCATGGAAATGATTGCCTTGTTTTGATTGATAGTTTATGATAAGTATTTTGTGTTTTTTACTGGTGTTAAGATTTTTTGGCTTTATATTTTGGGAGTTTTTGTTTTTCTTGTTTGTTTGTTTTTTTTTGTTTTTTGTTAAATATCCTTTGGGTGTTTCTTATTTGTCTTATTTTATAGGAGTTGATATGCTGTCTTTTTCTCTTTGTTGTTTAAGGTTTTGGATTAGTTCTTTGATGGTGTTAGCTTCTGGTAATTTAAAGAAGAAGTCTTTTTTTAATGAATTTTTTATTTTGGTAGTTCTATTTTTATTAATAAGTTTAATTTTGACTTTTATATCCTTAAATTTATTTGTTTTTTATTTATTTTTTGAGATTAGTCTAATTCCCACTTTTATTTTGATTGTGGGCTGGGGCAACCAGCCCGAACGCTTATTGGCTGGTGTTTATCTTCTTTTTTATACATTATTAGCTTCTTTACCTATATTGGCTGGTTTATTTTATTTGAAAAATTTAAATTTTTCTTTGGAATTTTATTTTTTATTTAATAAGGAATCTTTTTTTTTGTATTTATGTATTAATTTAGTGTTTTTTGTTAAAATTCCTATATTTATGGTTCATTTATGATTACCTAAGGCTCATGTCGAAGCGCCTGTTTCTGGTTCAATAATTTTGGCAGGAATTATACTTAAATTAGGGGGTTATGGTATTCTTCGGTTTATAAAAATGTTTATAACAATTGGGTTGAAGTTGAATTTTTTTTTTATTATTATTTCTTTGGTTGGGGCTGTTATTATTTCTATGGTTTGTGTACGTCAAAGAGATCTTAAAATATTAATTGCTTATTCTTCTGTTTCTCACATGGGCGTTGCATTGGCCGGGATTATAACTTTAAATCTTTGGGGCGCTTGAGGGGGTCTTTTGATAATATTGGCCCATGGCCTTAGGTCTTCTGGGCTTTTTTGTTTAGCTAATATTAGGTATGAACGTACTCATAGTCGTAGATTTTTTTTAAATAAGGGTTTAATACAGATTATACCTAGTTTATCACTGTGATGATTTCTTTTATGTACTAGTAATATAGCAGCTCCCCCTTCTCTTAATTTAATAAGAGAGATTATTTTAATAGTGTCGGTTTTCTTGTACAGTAAGATTTTTTTAGTTGTTTTGTTTTTTTTAGCTTTTTATGGGGCTGTTTATTCTCTTTTTTTATATTCTTTTACACAGCATGGTAAGTTTTATCTAGGTCTTTATTCTTTTTATTTAGTAAATTTGCGTGAATTTTTATTGGTTTTTTTACATTGAGTTCCGCTTAATCTTTTATTTTTGAAGCCTGAATTTTTGCTTTGAGTATGCTTAAATAGTTTAATAGAAAACCTTAATTTGTGGAATTAGAAATATCGTCATAGTTTTTAAGCAATTCTTATGTGTAAGTTGTTTTCAACTTTTTTTTTTGTTTTTGCTGTGTTTTGTTTTTTTTTATCTTTAGTTTTTATTATTAGAGATTTAAGTTATTTTGTTGAGTTTTTTTTAACTAATGTTTTTATTTTTAATATTGAATTTGTTATGTTTATTGATTGAAAGTCGTTGTTGTTTATGAGATTTGTTTGTTATATTTCTTCTATAGTTTTAAAATATAGAGAAGTTTATATAGAGGGGGATTTAACTTTAGATCGATTTGTTTTGTTGAAGGTTTTATTTGTTTTTTCAATAATGTTTATGATTTTAGGTTATAATTTGGTTAGAATTTTGCTTGGCTGGGATGGACTTGGATTAGTGTCTTATGCTTTAGTTATTTATTATCAAAACATTAAGTCTTTCAATGCTGGCATGATTACAGCTCTATCTAATCGAGTGGGAGATGCGGCTTTATTGTCTGCTATTATATGAATAATCTCCTGTGGAAGGTGGAACTTGGAATTTTATTTGGAGGGCAGTAATTATGGTTTAGGAATGGTTTCGTTATTTATTATTTTAGCGGGTATAACTAAGAGAGCTCAGATCCCTTTTTCTTCTTGGCTACCTGCAGCTATAGCTGCTCCTACACCTGTTTCTTCCCTTGTTCACTCATCTACATTGGTTACTGCCGGGGTTTATCTATTTATTCGTAGATTTTCTTTATTTTCTTTTAATTGTTTATTTTTTCTTTTGTTAATTTCTATACTTACAATATTTATATCTGGGCTTTGTGCAAATTTTGAGTATGATTTGAAAAAAATTATTGCCCTGTCTACTTTAAGTCAATTAGGGATAATAATTGTGATTCTTTGTTTGGGGGACCCTGAGTTGGCTTTATTCCATCTTTTAGTTCATGCATTGTTTAAGGCTTTACTATTTATGTGTGCAGGTATAGTGATTCATAATTTATCTAATTGTCAGGATATTCGACGAATAGGCGGCTTATGCGAGGCTATACCATTTACTATGACTTGTTTTAATATAAGAAACTTTGCTCTTTGTGGCTTGCCCTTTATATCTGGATTTTATTCTAAGGATTTAATTGCAGAGGTTTTGTCTAGAAGAAGGTTGGGTATTATAATATATTTATTGTTTTATATTTCTGTAGGTTTAACAGTAGCATACTCATTGCGTCTTTCTTATTTTATTTTATGAGGAGAATTTAATTTTGGTACATTAATTAACTTTGGTGATAAGAGGATTACAGTGGCTAAAAGTATACTTGGGCTTATTTTTTTTGTGGTTTTTATAGGGTCTTTATTATCTTGAGTTATTTTTCCTTACCCTTATTTCATTATTTTGCCTTTTTCTTTAAAGTTAATAACTTTATTTTTTATTTTTCTTGGGGGAATTTTAGGGGCTATATTTCAAGAAATGATTTATTTTTATAATTTGAAGTCTTTACGGGCTTATTTATTGACAGTTTTTTTTTCAGGGATGTGACATATGCCCACCCTTTCTACCATGGGTCACACGTTTTATTTCTTGTTAGCAGGTAAAAGCTATTATAAACTTTTTGATCATGGGTGATTCGAACTATACGGTAAGACTGGTTTATTAAATGTTTTACTTTATTTAACTAAAAAGCTTCAAAATTTATCTTTTAATAATTTAAAAATTGTTTTATTTATTATTTTAATTTATTTAATTGGTATTTTACTGTTATTTTATCTAAATAGCTTATATAGAGCTTGGCTTTGAAGCAGCTACGGAGAATTTATCTTTAGGTAATTTATAAAATTTTAATTTTAATTTTGCAATGAAAATGCAATGTTTTTTTTAAACTATATAAATAGAACTAAAAACAGATTTCACTGCTTAAGGATAAGTTAGAAGCTTTTCCTTGAGGTTACTTAATTCTTTAATAGGGTATTAACCATTTTAATCATTAACAGTGATTTACCTCTTTTTGGTTTCTATTAAGGGGTTAAATCTAGACAGTTAATTTAATAAAAATTTAAGTTTGATGGTTAATTTTATTTTTAATTTAATATAGAATTATTTCCATTTCTAATAGAGGTGGTGCCACCAGAATTTTAGGTCGAAACTAAATACAAATTTTGTTTTCTATTAAAGATAAATCAAAAGATAATTTTTAAATGCAATTTAACTGTTTTTTTTAAACTATTATCCTAGATGGTTCAATTAAGGGCTCCTTGTTTTATTTCGTGGATTAGCCCTAATGTGATTGTTATTATGAATACAATGCTAGTTCTCAGTAGGATTATTGGTCTTGATGTTTTTATAATTATAACTAGGGGTAGAAGGAGTGTTAATTCAATATCAAAAATAATAAAGATGATTGCGATTAGGAAAAAGTGGATAGAAAACGGCATGCGTGCAAAATTTTTAGGGTCGAATCCGCACTCAAAGGGTCTTGCTTTTTCTCGATCATTATTTATTTTTTTCGAGAAAAGATTTAATAAAATTACTAGAATTATGATTAGCAGGGTGGCAGTTGTTCTTATAATTGTTAATATGTTTATTACTTATACTATAATCTAGATTTTTTAATTGGAAGTTAAATGTAATGTTTATACTATATAAGTAGTTATCCACCTCATCAATATATTGATAGGTATAGAAATAATCAAACTACATCTACGAAGTGTCAATATCATGCGGCGGCTTCAAACCCGAAGTGATGCTTGTTGGATATGTGATTTATTTGTAGTCGTGCTAGACAAATTATTAGGAAGGTTGTTCCAATCAGTACATGTAGTCCGTGTAGTCCTGTTGTTATGAAGAATGTTGATCCGAACACTCTATCGGCTAAGGTGAATCTTGCTTCTATATATTCATATCCTTGTAGAATTGAGAAGTAAATTCCTAAGACTACTGTTAGCAGTAGCCTTATTTTTGTTTGTTGTGAGTTGTTTTCTATTAGTCTGTGATGGGATCATGTAATAGTTATTCCTGATGATAATAGGATTAATGTGTTAAGTAGGGGAATTTCGATTGGGTTAAATGTGGAGATCCCCTTTGGGGGTCAGTTTATTCCTAGCTCAATTCTAGGTCTTAGTCTTGCATGAAAAAATGCTCAGAAAAATGCAATGAAGAAGAATACTTCCGAGGTAATGAATAAGATTATTCCTCATCGTAATCCTTTTGATACTTTTAATGTGTGCAATCCTTGGAATGTTCCTTCTCGAACTACGTCTCGTCATCATTGGATTATAATTAATGTAGTTGATACTACCCCTAGTAATAAAAGATTAGGGGTTGATAAGTGAAATCATTTAATTGACCCTGCTAGTAGGGAGAATACTCTTAGAGACCCTAATAATGGTCATGGCCTTGGGTCTACAAGGTGGAATGGGTGATTTTTTGTTTTTTGGTGGCTGGTGTTTTTCATTAATTTGATTCTCTAGAGTATAGGGTTATTAAAACGGAGAATACATATGCTTGAATGATTGATACGGCAGACTCTAGTACTAGGAGTAGGATTTGGGCTATAATTAGCAAATTTAATGTTAAGGAATTAAGCAATCTTCCTGATTGTCCTATAAGAGTGAGAAGGAGGTGACCGGCAATTATATTTGCAGTTAATCGAATAGCTAGCGTTCTTGGTCGAATGCAGTTTCTGATAGTTTCTACTATTACCAGGAAGGGTAATAATGGTCATGGCGCACCTTGTGGAACAAGGTGCGCGAATATTTTGATTGTATTATTTGTTCATCCGAAGATTATAAATCCTAATCATATGGGTAATCTTAGTCTTAGCGTGAATACTATATGTCTTGATGCAGTAAAGATATAGGGGAATAGTCCTATAAAGTTATTGATTATGATTATTAGGAATAATCTTCTAAAGATTACTGTTCTTCCTTTGAATGAGGGTCCTTTGATTAGTACCTTGAATTCTTTATGAATTCTGCTGATTAGTTTGTTGATTATTATGTTTCAGCGTGATGGGATTACTCAGAATGAGGGGGGGATTAAAATTAAGAAAATTAAAGACCTTAGTCAATTTAATGATAGGTGAGATGAGGTAGTTGGGTCAAATGATGAAAATAGATTAGCTATCATTTTCAGCTTGTTTTAGTTTTTACTGTCTTGGTAGTTGATTGGGGCTTGATATATAAGAATTGGAAAAATCTGATTACTACTGTTATTATTAGGATAATTGAGAATATTCTATATAATGATAGTCAGTTTATTGGGGCTATTTGAGGAATTAAAAATTATTTATTTAATAATTTTAGCTTGACAAGCTAATGTTATAGTTTAACTAAATTTTTCATTAGAAGTAATTGCTATATTACTATTAGGTGGTTTAAGAGACCAGTGCTTGCTTTCAGCCATCTAATGAATTGAATTCGTGGATTCATTTTAGGAATCTGTTTGGGGAGATTCTTTCAATTACAATTGGTATGAAGCTGTGGTTTGCTCCACAAATTTCTGAGCATTGACCATAAAGTATTCCTGTACGATTGATAAATAGGTTAGATTGATTTAGGCGTCCTGGTGTTCTGTCAATTTTTACTCCTAGTGATGGTACTGTTCATGAATGAATAACGTCTGCCGATGTTGTGATAATTCGGATTTGTGAATTGAACGGTACTGTTATTCGGTTGTTTACGTCTAATAGACGGATATTAAAATTATTTATTTCTCTTTGAGGTATTATGAAGGAGTCAAATTCAATTTTTTTATAGTCTGCATATTCATATGATCAATACCATTGATGACCAATTGTTTTAACGGTAATTATTGGATTATAGGTTTCATCTATGATGTATAATAGGTGTAATGAAGGTAGCGCAATAAAAACTAGTACAATTGCTGGTATAATGGTTCAAATAGTTTCAATTATTTGACCTTGTAGAAGTAGTCGGTGGTTGAATTTATTGATTAGTACAGATACAAGTACTTGTCCTACTATAATTGTAATGATTACTAGAATTATCAGTGTATGGTCATGGAAAAATGATAGTTGTTCTATTAAAGGGGAGGCTCTGTCTTGTAGTAAGAGAGTTTTTCATGTTGCGATTTCTAAAAAAAGCTGGGCTTTATTTTTGGGGCTTAAATCCAATGCACTATTCTGCCATATTAGAATTTTGTGATAGCTGGAAGTTCTTGATACCTATGTTCTGCTGGGGGAAAATATTGTAGTCATTCAATAGATGAGGCTAGGTTAAGAGAATAGAGCCTTTTTCGTTGTACTATAAATCTTTCTCGAATGATAAATAGGAAATATAAGATACTAAATAAGGAGACTATTCTTCCGATTGAGGATACTATATTTCATAGCAAATACGCATCAGGGTAGTCTGAATATCGACGTGGTATTCCTCTTAATCCTAGGAAGTGTTGGGGGAAAAATGTGAGATTTACCCCAATAAATATAGATGTGAACTGGATTTTTAGGTATTTATTGTTTATTGTTATTCCGGTTAGGATTGGATATCATTGAATAAACCCTGCTATGATTGCAAAAACTGCCCCTATTGATAGTACATAGTGGAAATGAGCTACTACGTAATATGTATCATGTAGAATAATATCAATAGATGAATTAGCTAGGATTACTCCTGTAAGCCCTCCTACTGTGAATAGGAAGATGAATCCTAGAGATCATAAAGATGCCGGTCTGAATCTGATTTGTGTTCCGTGGTAGGTTGCTAATCATCTAAAAATTTTAATTCCTGTAGGAACGGCAATGATTATTGTGGCTGATGTAAAGTATGCTCGTGTGTCTACATCTATTCCTACTGTAAATATATGGTGGGCCCATACGACAAAACCTAGAAGGCCAATTGCTACTATTGCGTAGATTATTCCTAAGGCTCCAAATGCTTCTTTTTTTCCTCTTTCTTGTCTAATGATGTGTGAGATTATCCCGAATCCTGGAAGGATTAAAATATATACTTCAGGGTGCCCAAAGAATCAAAAAAGGTGTTGATATAGGATTGGGTCTCCCCCTCCGGCAGGGTCAAAAAATGATGAATTTACGTTACGATCTGTAAGTAGTATGGTGATAGCACCAGCTAGAACTGGTAATGATAGTAATAATAAGATTGCTGTAATTTTTACTGATCATGCAAATAGGGGTAATTGTTCTGGCTGTATACCAGGAGGGTGTATATTGATAATTGTTGAAATGAAATTAATTGCTCCTAGAATAGATGATACTCCTGCTATATGAAGACTGAAGATGGCAAGGTCTACGGAAGATCCTTCGTGAGCAATATTTCTTGCGAGGGGTGGGTACACAGTTCATCCTGTTCCTGCTCCTTTGTCAATTACTCTTCTTATAATAAGAAATATTAGTGATGGGGGTAGAAGTCAGAATCTTATATTATTTATTCGGGGGAATGCTATATCAGGTGCGCCTAGTATTAATGGTACTAATCAATTTCCAAATCCACCAATTATAATTGGTATTACTATAAAGAAAATTATAATGAAAGCGTGTGCAGTAACAATTGTATTGTAGATTTGATCATCTCCGATTAACCTACCTGGGGTCCCAAGCTCTGTTCGGATTAATATTCTTAGTGATGTTCCTACCATACCTGCTCATGCTCCGAAGATGAAGTAAAGTGTTCCAATATCTTTATGATTTGTTGAAAAAAGTCATTTGATCGGTAAAGTGGTCGAGTTTAGGCAGTAAATTGTAAATTTATCTACGGGTTATCCCCTTTATCAAATTATATATTCAATTATGATTTTAAATTGCAAATTTAAAGGTAACGCTAAGTTTATAATTTTGTATAAGATTTAGATTTTCTCTATTTTTGACTTTGAAGGTCAATAGTTTATTTAACTTAAATTCTTAAAATAGTATGAAACTTAAGGTTAATCCATAAATTCTTGTAAAATTAATTATTGATATAATGTGATTATTTGTTTTTATGGTTTCTGTTCTAGAAAGGGCTATTGTAGATAGGGCTATTCGGGTATAGACGAATAATATTAGTAGGGTTATAATTACTATTACTGTAATAATAATAAATATATTGTTTATGGACATGGATTGGATTACTATTCATTTTGGTAAAAACCCTAGGAATGGGGGGAGGCCTCCTAATGATAGAAGTCTTAAAGAAAAAAAAATTTTTAGGTATTTATTTGAGTGGAATAGTTTATTTATTTGTCTGAAGAAAAAAATTTTTGCGTTTTTTCAGGTTAGAATAATTCCTGTATTAATAATTGAATAGACAATAAAATATAATAATCAAATATTTATGTTTATGAAGATTATGGGTAATATTCACCCGATATTATTGATTGATGAATAGGCAATTAATTTACGTAGGCATTGTTGGTTTATTCTTTGTAAACTACCTACTCTAATTGATAGGATAATGACGGATATAACAAATTTTAGTCTTGGTATAGTAAAAGACAATAAAATAGAGGGTGTGATTTTTTGTCATGTGGCGAGAATTAGAGCAGGCTCTCATTCTAGTCCTCTTATTACTTCGGGGAATCAAAAATGAAAAGGGGCGGCCCCTATTTTCATTAAAAGTGATGAGCTTATTATTAGTGAAGTAATTAATAGGTCATTGCTTTCTATCTTGCTAGATCTTAATATAACTCTTACCATTAAGATTATAGACGCTATTGCTTGAACAATAAAATATTTTATTATTGCTTCTGCAGTAAATTTATTTAAATTTTTTATTAGTGGAATAAATGATAGTAAATTGATTTCTAGCCCTAGTCAGGCGATTAGTCAGGAGGACGCTGAGATTGAGATTATAGTGCTGGCTATTAGTAGCAGGATAAATATTAATATGAAGGAATTTTTTATTAAAAAGAAGAGGGGTTATCCTCTATAAATGGGGTATGAACCCAGTAGCTTGATTAGCTTATCTTTTTGTATTTTAGTATAAGATGTATAAAAGTTTTTGATACTTTAGGTGGAAGTTTAAGTCTTTTAAATGCAAAAATCTAAGTATTATTACTGTTTTAATGTTATTTGAATAGAATATTTAAGATTTTCTAATCATTGCCTCCTAACCTTTAAGATTTTCCAATCATTGTGTTCTATCTTTAAGATTTTCCAATCATTGCCTCCTAACCTTTAAGATTTTCCAATCATTGTGTTCTATCTTTAAGATTTTCCAATCATTGCCTCCTAACCTTTAAGATTTTCCAATCATTGTGTTCTATCTTTAAGATTTTCCAATCATTGTGTTCTATCTTTAAGATTTTCCAATCATTGCCTCCTAACCTTTAAGATTTTCCAATCATTGTGTTCTATCTTTAAGATTTTCCAAGCATTGCCTCCTAACCTTTAAGATTTTCCAATCATTGTGTTCTATCTTTAAGATTTTCCAATCATTGCCTCCTAACCTTTAAGATTTTCCAATCATTGTGTTCTATCTTTAAGATTTTCCAAGCATTGCCTCCTAACCTTTAAGATT
>NW_026707173.1:0-25965 GCF_024137745.1 Phymastichus coffea
TGAGGACTTTTTGGAGAACTAATTTGAGGACTATTTTGAGGACTTTTTTGAGGACTAATTTGAGGACTAATTTGAGGAATTTTGAGGACCTTTTTGAGGTCTATTTTGAGGACTTTTTTGAGGTCTATTTTGAGGACTAATTGGAGGACCTATTCGAGGACTTTTTTGAGGACTAATTGGAGGACTTTTTTGAGGACTTTTTTGAGGACTATTTAGAGGACTTTTTTGAGGACTTTTTTGAGGACTTTTTCGAGGACTTTTTGAGTACTTTTTCGAGGACTATTTTGAGGACTTTTTTGAGGACTATTTTGAGGACTTTTTTGAGGACTTTTTTTGAGGACTATTTTGAGGACTTTTTTGAGGACCTTTTTGAGGTCTATTTTGAGGACTTTTTTGAGGTCTATTTTGAGGACTAATTGGAGGACTTTTTCGAGGACTTTTTCGAGGAATTATTTGAGGACTTTTTTGAGGTCTATTTTGAGGACTAATTTGAGGACTTTTACGAGGACTTTTTTGAGTACTTTTTGGAGGACTAATTTGAGGACTATTTTGAGGACTTTATTTGAGGACTTTTTTGAGGACTAATTTGAGGACTAATTTGAGGACTTTTTTGAGGTCTTTTTTGAGGTCTATTTTGAGGACTAATTTGATGACTTTTTCGAGGATTTTTTTGAGGACTTTTTTGAGGACTTTTTTGAGGACTTTTTTGAGGACTAATTTGAGGACTAATTTGAGGACTTTTTGGAGGACTTTTTTGAGGACTTTTTCGAGGAATTATTTGAGGACTTTTTCGAGGACTATTTTGAGGACTTTTTTGAGGACCTTTTTGAGGTCTATTTTGAGGACTTTTTGGAGGACTTTTTTGAGGACTATTTTGAGGACTTTTTTGAGGACTTTTTTGAGGGCTTTATTTACGATTTTATTGACGACTTTGTGGACTTTTTCGAGGACTTTTTTGAGGACTAATTTGAGGACTTTTTTGAGGACTTTTTTGAGGACTAATTTGAGGACTTTTTGGAGGACTATTTTGAGGACTATTTTGAGGACTTTTTTGAGGACTTTTTTGAGGGCTTTATTTACGATTTTATTGACGACTTTATTGTGGACTTTTTCGAGGACTTTTTTGAGGACTAATTGGAGGACTTTTTTGAGGACTTTTTTGAGGACTATTTAGAGGACTTTTTTGAGGACTTTTTTGAGGACTATTTTGAGGACTTTTTTGAGGACTTTTTTGAGTTCTATTTTGAGGACTAATTTGAGGACTTTTACGAGGACTTTTTTGAGGACTTTTTGGAGGACTAATTTGAGGACTATTTTGAGGACTTTTTTGAGGACTTTTTTGAGGACTAATTTGAGGACTAATTTGAGGACTTTTTGGAGGACTTTTTTGAGGACTTTTTCGAGGACTTTTTTGAGGACTAATTTGAGGACTTTTTTGAGGACTTTTTTGAGGACTATTTTTAGGACTTTTTTGAGGACTATTTTGAGGACTTTTTTGAGGACTTTTTTGAGGGCTTTATTTACGATTTTATTGACGACTTTATAGTGGACTTTTTCGAGGACTTTTTTGAGGACTAATTTGAGGACTTTTTTGAGGACTTTTTTTGAGGACTATTTTGAGGACTTTTTTGAGGACCTTTTCGAGGAATTATTTGAAGACTAATTTGAGGACTAATTTGAGGACTTTTTTTGAGGACTATTTTGAGGACTTTTTTGAGGACTTTTTTGAGGACTATTTTGGGGACTTTTTTGAGGACTTTTTTGAGGGCTTTATTTACGATTTTATTGACGACTTTATAGTGGACTTTTTCGAGGACTTTTTTGAGGACTTTTTTGAGGTCTATTTTGAGGACTTTTTCGAGGACTTTTTTGAGGACTAATTTGAGGACTAATTTGAGGACTTTTTTGAGGTCTTTTTTGAGGACTAATTGGAGGACTTTTTCGAGGACTTTTTCGAGGAATTATTTGAAGACTAATTTGAGGACTAATTTGAGGACTTTTTTTGAGGACTATTTTGAGGACTTTTTTGAGGACCTTTTTGAGGTCTATTTTGAGGACTTTTTTGAGGTCTATTTTGAGGACTTTTTTGAGGACTTTTTTGAGTTCTATTTTGAGGACTAATTTGAGGACTTTTACGAGGACTTTTTTGAGGACTTTTTGGAGGACTAATTTGAGGACTATTTTGAGGACTTTTTTGAGGACTTTTTTGAGGACTAATTTGAGGACTAATTTGAGGACTTTTTGGAGGACTTTTTGAGGACTTTTTCGAGGACTTTTTTGAGGACTAATTTGAGGACTTTTTTGAGGACTTTTTTGAGGACTATTTTTAGGACTTTTTTGAGGACTATTTTGAGGACTTTTTTGAGGACTTTTTTGAGGGCTTTATTTACGATTTTATTGACGACTTTATAGTGGACTTTTTCGAGGACTTTTTTGAGGACTTTTTTGAGGACTAATTTGAGGACTAATTTGAGGACTTTTTGGAGGACTTTTTTGAGGACTTTTTCGAGGACTTTTTTGAGGACTAATTTGAGGACTTTTTTGAGGACTTTTTTGAGGACAATTTTTAGGACTTTTTTGAGGACTATGTTGAGGACTTTTTTGAGGACTTTTTTGAGGGCTTTATTTACGATTTTATTGACGACTTTATAGTGGACTTTTTCGAGGACTTTTTTGAGGACTAATTTGAGGACTTTTTTGAGGACTTTTTTTGAGGACTATTTTGAGGACTTTTTTGAGGACCTTTTTGAGGTCTATTTTGAGGACTTTTTTGAGGTCTATTTTGAGGACTAATTGGAGGACTTTTTCGAGGACTTTTTCGGGACTAATTTGAGGACTTTTTTGAGGACTATTTTGAGGACTAATTTGAGGACTTTTTTGAGGACTAATTTGAGGACTTTTTCGAGGACTAATTTGAGGACTTTTTTGAGGACTATTTTGAGGACTAATTTGAGGACTTTTTCGAGGACTAATTTGAGGACTTTCTCGCGGACTAATTCGAGGACTTTTTCGAGGACTACTTTGAAGACTTTTTCGAGGACTAATTTGAGGACTATATTGAGGATTTTTTTGAGGACTATTTTGAGGACTAATTTGAGGACATTTTTGAGGACTTTTTTGAGGACTCTTTCGAGGACTTTTTCGAGGACTTTTTCGAGGACTTTTTTGAGGACTTTTTCGAGGACATTTTCTCGAGGACTAATTTGAGGACTTTATTGAGGACTTTTTTGAGGACTTTTTCGAGGACTTTTTCGAGGACTTTTTTGAGGACTTTTTCGAGGACTAATTTGAGGACTTTTTCGAGGACTTTTTCGAGGACTAATTTGAGGACTTTTTCGAGCACTTTTTTGAGGACATTTTCTCGAGGACTAATTTGAGGACTTTATTGAGGACTTTTTTGAGGACTTTTTCGAGGACTTTTTTCAGGACCAATTTGAGGATTTTTTTGAGGACTATTTTGAGGACTTTTTTGAAGACTTTTTTGAGGACCTTTTGTCTTTTGAGGACTAATTTGAGGACTTTTTTGAGGACTTTTTTGAGGACTATTTTGAGGACTAGTTTGAGGACTTTTTTGAGGACTTTTTTGAGGACTTTTTTGAGGACTAATTTGAGGACTTTTTTTGAGGACTAATTTGAGGACTTTTACGAGGACTTTTTTGAGGACTTTTTGGAGGACTAATTTGAGGACTATTTTGAGGACTTTTTTGAGGACTTTTTTGAGGACTAATTTGAGGACTAATTTGAGGACTTTTTGGAGGACTTTTTTGAGGACTTTTTCGAGGACTTTTTTGAGGACTAATTTGAGGACTTTTTTGAGGACTTTTTTGAGGACTATTTTTAGGACTTTTTTGAGGACTATTTTGAGGACTTTTTTGAGGACTTTTTTGAGGGCTTTATTTACGATTTTATTGACGACTTTATAGTGGACTTTTTCGAGGACTTTTTTGAGGACTAATTTGAGGACTTTTTTGAGGACTTTTTTTGAGGACTATTTTGAGGACTTTTTTGAGGACCTTTTCGAGGAATTATTTGAAGACTAATTTGAGGACTAATTTGAGGACTTTTTTTGAGGACTATTTTGAGGACTTTTTTGAGGACTTTTTTGAGGACTATTTTGGGGACTTTTTTGAGGACTTTTTTGAGGGCTTTATTTACGATTTTATTGACGACTTTATAGTGGACTTTTTCGAGGACTTTTTTGAGGACTTTTTTGAGGTCTATTTTGAGGACTTTTTCGAGGACTTTTTTGAGGACTAATTTGAGGACTAATTTGAGGACTTTTTTGAGGTCTTTTTTGAGGACTAATTGGAGGACTTTTTCGAGGACTTTTTCGAGGAATTATTTGAAGACTAATTTGAGGACTAATTTGAGGACTTTTTTTGAGGACAATTTTGAGGACTTTTTTGAGGACCTTTTTGAGGTCTATTTTGAGGACTTTTTTGAGGTCTATTTTGAGGACTTTTTTGAGGACTTTTTTGAGGTCTATTTTGAGGACAAATTTGATGACTTTTTCGAGGACTTTTTTGAGGACTTTTTGGAGGACTAATTTGAGGACTATTTTGAGGACTATTTTGAGGACTTTTTTGAGGACTTTTTTGAGGTCTATTTTGAGGACTAATTTGAGGACTTTTACGAGGACTTTTTTGAGGACTTTTTGGAGGACTAATTTGAGGACTATTTTGAGGGCTTTTTTGAGGACTTTTTTGAGGACTAATTTGAGGACTAATTTGAGGACTTTTTTGAGGTTTTTTTGAGGTCTATTTTGAGGACTAATTTGATGACTTTTTCGAGGTTTTTTTTGAGGACTTTTTGGAGGACTAAATTGAGGACTATTTTGAGGACTTTTTTGAGGACTTTTTTGAGGACTTTTTTGAGGACTAATTTGCGGACTAATTTGAGGACATTTTTGAGGACTAATTTGATGATTTTTTCGAGGACTTTTTTGAGGACTTTTTGGAGGACTAATTTGAGGACTATTTTGAGGACTTTTTTGAGGACTTTTTGGAGAACTAATTTGAGGACTATTTTGAGGACTTTTTTGAGGACTAATTTGAGGACTAATTTGAGGAATTTTGAGGACCTTTTTGAGGTCTATTTTGAGGACTTTTTTGAGGTCTATTTTGAGGACTAATTGGAGGACCTATTCGAGGACTTTTTTGAGGACTAATTGGAGGACTTTTTTGAGGACTTTTTTGAGGACTATTTAGAGGACTTTTTTGAGGACTTTTTTGAGGACTTTTTCGAGGACTTTTTGAGTACTTTTTCGAGGACTATTTTGAGGACTTTTTTGAGGACTTTTTTGAGGACTTTTTTGAGGACTTTTTTGAGGACTATTTTTAGGGCTTTATTTACGATTTTATTGACGACTATTTTGAGGACTTTTTTGAGGACTATTTTGAGGACTTTTTGAGGACTTTTTTGAGGGCTTTATTTACGATTTTATTGACGACTTTCATGTGGACTTTTTCGAGGACTTTTTTGAGGACTAATTGGAGGACTTTTTTGAGGACTTTTTTGAGGACTATTTAGAGGACTTTTTTGAGGACTTTTTTGAGGACTTTTTCGAGGACTTTTTTGAGTACTTTTTCGAGGACTATTTTGAGGACTTTTTTGAGCACTTTTTTGAGGGCTTTATTTACGATTTTCTTGACGACTTTATTGTGGACTTTTTCGAGGACTTTTTTGAGGACTAATTTGAGGACTTTTTTGAGGACGTTTTGAGGACTATTTTGAGGACTATTTTGAGGACTTTTTCGAGGACTTTTTTGAGTACTTTTTCGAGGACTATTTTGAGGACTTTTTTGAGGACTTTTTTGAGGGCTTTATTTACGATTTTCTTGACGACTTTATTGTGGACTTTTTCGAGGACTTTTTTGAGGACTAATTTGAGGACTTTTTTGAGGACGTTTTGAGGACTATTTTGAGGACTATTTTGAGGACTTTTTTGAGGACTATTTTGAGGACTTTTTTGAGGTCTTTTTTGAGGGCTTTATTTACGATTTTATTGACGACTTTCATGTGGACTTTTTCGAGGACTTTTTTGAGGACTAATTTGAGGACTTTTTTGAGGACTTTTTTGAGGCCTATTTTGAGGACTTTTTTGAGGACTTTTTTGAGGACTTTTTTGAGGACTTATTTAAGGACTTTTACGAGGACTATTTTGAGGATTTTTTTGAGGACTTTTTTGAGGACTTTTTTGAGGACCTTATTGAGGTCTATTTTGAGGACTTTTTCGAGGACTTTTTTGAGGACTAATTTGAGGACTTTTTGACGGACTTTTTTGAGGACTTTATCGAGGACTTTTTTGAGGTCTATTTTGAGGACTAATTCGAGGACTTTTTCGAGGACTTTTTTGAGGACTAATTTGAGGACTTTTTGGAGGACTTTTTTGAGGACTTTTTCGAGGACTTATTTAAGGACTTTTACGAGGACAATTTTGAGGATTTTTTTAAGGACTTTTTTGAGGACTTTTTTGAGGACCTTT
Organism: Phymastichus coffea; assembly: GCF_024137745.1. Classification (NCBI taxonomy): domain Eukaryota; kingdom Metazoa; phylum Arthropoda; class Insecta; order Hymenoptera; family Eulophidae; genus Phymastichus; species Phymastichus coffea. The sequence continues at coordinate 6,485 of NW_026707173.1, forward strand.
TTGAGGTCTATTTTGAGGACTTTTTCGAGGACTTTTTTGAGGACTTTTTTGAGGACTTATTTAAGGACTTTTACGAGGACTTTTTTGAGGACTATTTTGAGGACTTTTTTGAGGACTTTTTTGAGGTCTATTTTGAGGACTAATTTGAGGACTTTTACGAGGACTTTTTTGAGGACTTTTTGGAGGACTAATTTGAGGACTATTTTGAGGACTTTTTTGAGGACTTTTTTGAGGACTAATTTGAGGACTAATTTGAGGACTTTTTGGAGGACTTTTTTGAGGACTTTTTCGAGGACTTTTTTGAGGACTAATTTGAGGACTTTTTTGAGGACTTTTTTGAGGACTATTTTTAGGACTTTTTTGAGGACTATGTTGAGGACTTTTTTGAGGACTTTTTTGAGGGCTTTATTTACGATTTTATTGACGACTTTATAGTGGACTTTTTCGAGGACTTTTTTGAGGACTAATTTGAGGACTAATTTGAGGACTTTTTTTGAGGACTATTTTGAGGACTTTTTTGAGGACTTTTTTGAGGACTATTTTGGGGACTTTTTTGAGGACTTTTTTGAGGGCTTTATTTACGATTTTATTGACGACTTTATAGTGGACTTTTTCGAGGACTTTTTTGAGGACTTTTTTGAGGTCTATTTTGAGGACTTTTTCGAGGACTTTTTTGAGGACTAATTTGAGGACTAATTTGAGGACTTTTTTGAGGTCTTTTTTGAGGTCTATTTTGAGGACTAATTCGAGGACTTTTTCGAGGACTTTTTTGAGGACTAATTTGAGGACTTTTTGGAGGACTTTTTTGAGGACTTTTTCGAGGACTTATTTAAGGACTTTTACGAGGACAATTTTGAGGATTTTTTTAAGGACTTTTTTGAGGACTTTTTTGAGGACCTTTTTGAGGTCTATTTTGAGGACTTTTTCGAGGACTTTTTTGAGGACTTTTTTGAGGACTTATTTAAGGACTTTTACGAGGACTTTTTTGAGGACTATTTTGAGGACTTTTTTGAGGACTTTTTTGAGGTCTATTTTGAGGACTAATTTGAGGACTTTTACGAGGACTTTTTTGAGGACTTTTTGGAGGACTAATTTGAGGACTATTTTGAGGACTTTTTTGAGGACTTTTTTGAGGACTAATTTGAGGACTAATTTGAGGACTTTTTGGAGGACTTTTTTGAGGACTTTTTCGAGGACTTTTTTGAGGACTAATTTGAGGACTTTTTTGAGGACTTTTTTGAGGACTATTTTTAGGACTTTTTTGAGGACTATGTTGAGGACTTTTTTGAGGACTTTTTTGAGGGCTTTATTTACGATTTTATTGACGACTTTATAGTGGACTTTTTCGAGGACTTTTTTGAGGACTAATTTGAGGACTAATTTGAGGACTTTTTTTGAGGACTATTTTGAGGACTTTTTTGAGGACTTTTTTGAGGACTATTTTGGGGACTTTTTTGAGGACTTTTTTGAGGGCTTTATTTACGATTTTATTGACGACTTTATAGTGGACTTTTTCGAGGACTTTTTTGAGGACTTTTTTGAGGTCTATTTTGAGGACTTTTTCGAGGACTTTTTTGAGGACTAATTTGAGGACTAATTTGAGGACTTTTTTGAGGTCTTTTTTGAGGACTAATTGGAGGACTTTTTCGAGGACTTTTTCGAGGAATTATTTGAAGACTAATTTGAGGACTAATTTGAGGACTTTTTTTGAGGACTATTTTGAGGACTTTTTTGAGGACCTTTTTGAGGTCTATTTTGAGGACTTTTTTGAGGTCTATTTTGAGGACTTTTTTGAGGACTTTTTTGAGGTCTATTTTGAGGACTAATTTGATGACTTTTTCGAGGACTTTTTTGAGGACTTTTTGGAGGACTAATTTGAGGACTATTTTGAGGACTATTTTGAGGACTTTTTTGAGGACTTTTTTGAGGTCTATTTTGAGGACTAATTTGAGGACTTTTACGAGGACTTTTTTGAGGACTTTTTGGAGGACTAATTTGAGGACTATTTTGAGGGCTTTTTTGAGGACTTTTTTGAGGACTAATTTGAGGACTAATTTGAGGACTTTTTTGAGGTTTTTTTGAGGTCTATTTTGAGGACTAATTTGATGACTTTTTCGAGGTTTTTTTTGAGGACTTTTTGGAGGACTAAATTGAGGACTATTTTGAGGACTTTTTTGAGGACTTTTTTGAGGACTTTTTTGAGGACTAATTTGCGGACTAATTTGAGGACATTTTTGAGGACTAATTTGATGATTTTTTCGAGGACTTTTTTGAGGACTTTTTGGAGGACTAATTTGAGGACTATTTTGAGGACTTTTTTGAGGACTTTTTGGAGAACTAATTTGAGGACTATTTTGAGGACTTTTTTGAGGACTAATTTGAGGACTAATTTGAGGAATTTTGAGGACCTTTTTGAGGTCTATTTTGAGGACTTTTTTGAGGTCTATTTTGAGGACTAATTGGAGGACCTATTCGAGGACTTTTTTGAGGACTAATTGGAGGACTTTTTTGAGGACTTTTTTGAGGACTATTTAGAGGACTTTTTTGAGGACTTTTTTGAGGACTTTTTCGAGGACTTTTTGAGTACTTTTTCGAGGACTATTTTGAGGACTTTTTTGAGGACTTTTTTGAGGACTTTTTTGAGGACTTTTTTGAGGACTATTTTTAGGGCTTTATTTACGATTTTATTGACGACTATTTTGAGGACTTTTTTGAGGACTATTTTGAGGACTTTTTGAGGACTTTTTTGAGGGCTTTATTTACGATTTTATTGACGACTTTCATGTGGACTTTTTCGAGGACTTTTTTGAGGACTAATTGGAGGACTTTTTTGAGGACTTTTTTGAGGACTATTTAGAGGACTTTTTTGAGGACTTTTTTGAGGACTTTTTCGAGGACTTTTTTGAGTACTTTTTCGAGGACTATTTTGAGGACTTTTTTGAGGACTTTTTTGAGGGCTTTATTTACGATTTTCTTGACGACTTTATTGTGGACTTTTTCGAGGACTTTTTTGAGGACTAATTTGAGGACTTTTTTGAGGACGTTTTGAGGACTATTTTGAGGACTATTTTGAGGACTTTTTCGAGGACTTTTTTGAGTACTTTTTCGAGGACTATTTTGAGGACTTTTTTGAGGACTTTTTTGAGGGCTTTATTTACGATTTTCTTGACGACTTTATTGTGGACTTTTTCGAGGACTTTTTTGAGGACTAATTTGAGGACTTTTTTGAGGACGTTTTGAGGACTATTTTGAGGACTATTTTGAGGACTTTTTTGAGGACTATTTTGAGGACTTTTTTGAGGTCTTTTTTGAGGGCTTTATTTACGATTTTATTGACGACTTTCATGTGGACTTTTTCGAGGACTTTTTTGAGGACTAATTTGAGGACTTTTTTGAGGACTTTTTTGAGGCCTATTTTGAGGACTTTTTTGAGGACTTTTTTGAGGACTTTTTTGAGGACTTATTTAAGGACTTTTACGAGGACTATTTTGAGGATTTTTTTGAGGACTTTTTTGAGGACTTTTTTGAGGACCTTATTGAGGTCTATTTTGAGGACTTTTTCGAGGACTTTTTTGAGGACTAATTTGAGGACTTTTTGGAGGACTTTTTTGAGGACTTTATCGAGGACTTTTTTGAGGTCTATTTTGAGGACTAATTCGAGGACTTTTTCGAGGACTTTTTTGAGGACTAATTTGAGGACTTTTTGGAGGACTTTTTTGAGGACTTTTTCGAGGACTTATTTAAGGACTTTTACGAGGACAATTTTGAGGATTTTTTTAAGGACTTTTTTGAGGACTTTTTTGAGGACCTTTTTGAGGTCTATTTTGAGGACTTTTTCGAGGACTTTTTTGAGGACTTTTTTGAGGACTTATTTAAGGACTTTTACGAGGACTTTTTTGAGGACTATTTTGAGGACTTTTTTGAGGACTTTTTTGAGGTCTATTTTGAGGACTAATTTGAGGACTTTTACGAGGACTTTTTTGAGGACTTTTTGGAGGACTAATTTGAGGACTATTTTGAGGACTTTTTTGAGGACTTTTTTGAGGACTAATTTGAGGACTAATTTGAGGACTTTTTGGAGGACTTTTTTGAGGACTTTTTCGAGGACTTTTTTGAGGACTAATTTGAGGACTTTTTTGAGGACTTTTTTGAGGACTATTTTTAGGACTTTTTTGAGGACTATGTTGAGGACTTTTTTGAGGACTTTTTTGAGGGCTTTATTTACGATTTTATTGACGACTTTATAGTGGACTTTTTCGAGGACTTTTTTGAGGACTAATTTGAGGACTTTTTTGAGGAATAATTTGAGGACTTTTATGAGGACTAATTTGAGGACTTTTTGGAGGACTTTTTGGAGGACTTTTTTGAGGACTAATTGGAGGACTTTTTTGAGGACTTTTTTGAGGACTAATTTGAGGACTATTTTGAGGAATAATTTGAGGACTTTTATGAGGACTAATTTGAGGACTTTTTGGAGGACTTTTTTGAGGACTAATTCGAGGACTTTTTCGAGGACTTTTTTGAGGACTAATTTGAGGACTTTTTTGAGGACTTTTTTGAGGACTATTTTTAGGACTTTTTTGAGGACTATGTTGAGGACTTTTTTGAGGACTTTTTTGAGGGCTTTATTTACGATTTTATTGACGACTTTATAGTGGACTTTTTCGAGGACTTTTTTGAGGACTAATTTGAGGACTTTTTTGAGGAATAATTTGAGGACTTTTATGAGGACTAATTTGAGGACTTTTTGGAGGACTTTTTGGAGGACTTTTTTGAGGACTAATTGGAGGACTTTTTTGAGGACTTTTTTGAGGACTAATTTGAGGACTATTTTGAGGAATAATTTGAGGACTTTTTTGAGGACTTTTTTGAGGACTTTTTTGAGGTCTATTTTGAGGACTAATTCGAGGACTTTTTCGAGGACTTTTTTGAGGACTAATTTGAGGACTTTTTGGAGGACTTTTTTGAGGACTTTTTCGATGACTTTTTTGAGGACTAATTTGAGGACTTTTTTGAGGAATAATTTGAGGACTTTTTTGAGGACTAATTTGAGGACTTTTTTGAGGACTTTTTGGAGGACTTTTTTGAGGACTAATTGGAGGACTTTTTTGAGGACTTTTTTGAGGACTAATTTGAGGACTATTTTGAGGAATAATTTGAGGACTTTTATGAGGACTAATTTGAGGACTTTTTGGAGGACTTTTTTGAGGACTTTTTTGAGTACTTTTTCGAGGACTATTTTGAGGACTTTTTTGAGGACTTTTTTGAGGGCTTTATTTACGATTTTCTTGACGACTTTATTGTGGACTTTTTCGATGACTTTTTTGAGGACTAATTTGAGGACTTTTTTGAGGAATAATTTGAGGACTTTTTTGAGGACTAATTTGAGGACTTTTTTGAGGACTTTTTGGAGGACTTTTTTGAGGACTAATTGGAGGACTTTTTTGAGGACTTTTTTGAGGACTAATTTGAGGACTATTTTGAGGAATAATTTGAGGACTTTTATGAGGACTTTTTTGAGGACTAATTTGAGGACTTTTTTGAGGACGTTTTGAGGACTATTTTGAGGACTATTTTGAGGACTTTTTTGAGGACTAATTGGAGGACTTTTTTGAGGACTTTTTTGAGGACTAATTTGAGGACTATTTTGAGGAATAATTTGAGGACTTTTATGAGGACTAATTTGAGGACTTTTTGGAGGACTTTTTTGAGGACTAATTCGAGGACTTTTTCGAGGACTTTTTTGAGGACTAATTTGAGGACTTTTTTGAGGACTTTTTTGAGGACTATTTTTAGGACTTTTTTGAGGACTATGTTGAGGACTTTTTTGAGGACTTTTTTGAGGGCTTTATTTACGATTTTATTGACGACTTTATAGTGGACTTTTTCGAGGACTTTTTTGAGGACTAATTTGAGGACTTTTTTGAGGAATAATTTGAGGACTTTTATGAGGACTAATTTGAGGACTTTTTGGAGGACTTTTTGGAGGACTTTTTTGAGGACTAATTGGAGGACTTTTTTGAGGACTTTTTTGAGGACTAATTTGAGGACTATTTTGAGGAATAATTTGAGGACTTTTTTGAGGACTTTTTTGAGGACTTTTTTGAGGTCTATTTTGAGGACTAATTCGAGGACTTTTTCGAGGACTTTTTTGAGGACTAATTTGAGGACTTTTTGGAGGACTTTTTTGAGGACTTTTTCGATGACTTTTTTGAGGACTAATTTGAGGACTTTTTTGAGGAATAATTTGAGGACTTTTTTGAGGACTAATTTGAGGACTTTTTTGAGGACTTTTTGGAGGACTTTTTTGAGGACTAATTGGAGGACTTTTTTGAGGACTTTTTTGAGGACTAATTTGAGGACTATTTTGAGGAATAATTTGAGGACTTTTATGAGGACTAATTTGAGGACTTTTTGGAGGACTTTTTTGAGGACTTTTTTGAGTACTTTTTCGAGGGACTATTTTGAGGACTTTTTTGAGGACTTTTTTGAGGGCTTTATTTACGATTTTCTTGACGACTTTATTGTGGACTTTTTCGAGGACTTTTTTGAGGACTAATTTGAGGACTTTTTTGAGGACGTTTTGAGGACTATTTTGAGGACTATTTTGAGGACTTTTTTGAGGACTATTTTGAGGACTTTTTTGAGGACTTTTTTGAGGACAATTTAGAGGACTTTTTTGAGGACTTTTTTGAGGACTAATTTGAGGACTTTTTTGAGGACTTTTTTGAGGTCTATTTTGAGGACTAATTCGAGGACTTTTTCGAGGACTTTTTTGAGGACTTTTTCGAGGACTTATTTAAGGACTTTTACGAGGACTATTTTGAGGATTTTTTTGAGGACTTTTTTGAGGACTTTTTTGAGGACTATTTTTAGGGCTTTATTTACGATTTTATTGACGACTATTTTGAGGACTTTTTTGAGGACTATTTTGAGGACTTTTTGAGGACTTTTTTGAGGGCTTTATTTACGATTTTATTGACGACTTTCATGTGGACTTTTTCGAGGACTTTTTTGAGGACTAATTGGAGGACTTTTTTGAGGACTTTTTTGAGGACTATTTAGAGGACTTTTTTGAGGACTTTTTTGAGGACTTTTTCGAGGACTTTTTTGAGTACTTTTTCGAGGACTATTTTGAGGACTTTTTTGAGGACTTTTTTGAGGGCTTTATTTACGATTTTCTTGACGACTTTATTGTGGACTTTTTCGAGGACTTTTTTGAGGACTAATTTGAGGACTTTTTTGAGGACGTTTTGAGGACTATTTTGAGGACTATTTTGAGGACTTTTTTGAGGACTATTTTGAGGACTTTTTTGAGGACTTTTTTGAGGGCTTTATTTACGATTTTATTGACGACTTTCATGTGGACTTTTTCGAGGACTTTTTTGAGGACTAATTTGAGGACTTTTTTGAGGACTTTTTTGAGGCCTATTTTGAGGACTTTTTTGAGGACTTTTTTGAGGACTTTTTTGAGGACTTATTTAAGGACTTTTACGAGGACTATTTTGAGGATTTTTTTGAGGACTTTTTTGAGGACTTTTTTGAGGACTTATTTAAGGACTTTTACGAGGACTATTTTGAGGATTTTTTTGAGGACTTTTTTGAGGACTTTTTTGAGGACCTTTTTGAGGTCTATTTTGAGGACTTTTTGGAGGACTTTTTTGAGGACTTTTTCGAGGACTTATTTAAGGACTTTTACGAGGACTATTTTGAGGATTTTTTTGAGGACTTTTTTGAGGACTTTTTTGAGGACCTTTTTGAGGTCTATTTTGAGGACATTTTCGAGGACTTTTTTGAGGACTTTTTCGAGGACTTATTTAAGGACTTTTACGAGGACTATTTTGAGGATTTTTTTGAGGACTTTTTTGAGGACTTTTTTGAGGACCTTTTTGAGGTCTATTTTGAGGACTTTTTGGAGGACTTTTTTGAGGACTTTTTCGAGGACTTATTTAAGGACTATTTTTAGGGCTTTATTTACGATTTTATTGACGACTATTTTGAGGACTTTTTTGAGGACTTATTTAAGGACTTTTACGAGGACTATTTTGAGGATTTTTTTGAGGACTTTTTTGAGGACTTTTTTGAGGTCTATTTTGAGGTCTATTTTGAGGACATTTTCGAGGACTTTTTTGAGGACTTTTTCGAGGACTTATTTAAGGACTTTTACGAGGACTATTTTGAGGATTTTTTTGAGGACTTTTTTGAGGACTTTTTTGAGGACCTTTTTGAGGTCTATTTTGAGGACTTTTTGGAGGACTTTTTTGAGGACTTTTTCGAGGACTTATTTAAGGACTTTTACGAGGACTATTTTGAGGATTTTTTTGAGGACTTTTTTGAGGACTTTTTTGAGGACTATTTTTAGGGCTTTATTTACGATTTTATTGACGACTATTTTGAGGACTTTTTTGAGGACTATTTTGAGGACTTTTTGAGGACTTTTATGAGGGCTTTATTTACGATTTTATTGACGACTTTCATGTGGACTTTTTCGAGGACTTTTTTGAGGACTAATTGGAGGACTTTTTTGAGGACTTTTTTGAGGACTATTTAGAGGACTTTTTTGAGGACTTTTTTGAGGACTTTTTCGAGGACTTTTTTGAGTACTTTTTCGAGGACTATTTTGAGGACTTTTTTGAGGACTTTTTTGAGGGCTTTATTTACGATTTTCTTGACGACTTTATTGTGGACTTTTTTGAGGACTAATTGGAGGACTTTTTTGAGGACTTTTTTGAGGACTATTTAGAGGACTTTTTTGAGGACTTTTTTTGAGGACTATTTTGAGGACTTTTTTGAGGACCTTTTTGAGGTCTATTTTGAGGACTTTTTTGAGGTCTATTTTGAGGACTTTTTCGAGGACTTTTTTGAGGACTAATTTGAGGACTAATTTGAGGACTAATTGGAGGACTTTTTCGAGGACTTTTTCGAGGAATTATTTGAAGACTAATTTGAGGACTAATTTGAGGACTTTTTTTGAGGACTATTTTGAGGACTTTTTTGAGGTCTATTTTGAGGACTAATTTGAGGACTTTTTTGAGGACTTTTTTGAGGACTATTTTTAGGACTTTTTTGAGGACTATTTTTAGGACTTTTTTGAGGACTATGTTGAGGACTTTTTTGAGGACTTTTTTGAGGGCTTTATTTACGATTTTATTGACGACTTTATAGTGGACTTTTTCGAGGACTTATTTAAGGACTTTTACGAGGACTATTTTGAGGATTTTTTTGAGGACTTTTTTGAGGACTTTTTTGAGGACTAATTGGAGGACTTTTTTGAGGACTTTTTTGAGGACTATTTAGAGGACTTTTTTGAGGACTAATTCGAGGACTTTTTCGAGGACTTTTTCGAGGACTTATTTAAGGACTTTTACGAGGACTATTTTGAGGATTTTTTTGAGGACTTATTTAAGGACTTTTACGAGGACTATTTTGAGGATTTTTTTGAGGACTTTTTTGAGGACTTTTTTGAGGACTTATTTAAGGACTTTTACGAGGACTATTTTGAGGATTTTTTTGAGGACTTTTTTGAGGACTTTTTTGAGGTCTATTTTGAGGTCTATTTTGAGGACATTTTCGAGGACTTTTTTGAGGACTTTTTCGAGGACTTATTTAAGGACTTTTACGAGGACTATTTTGAGGATTTTTTTGAGGACTTTTTTGAGGACTTTTTTGAGGACCTTTTTGAGGTCTATTTTGAGGACTTTTTGGAGGACTTTTTTGAGGACTTTTTCGAGGACTTATTTAAGGACTTTTACGAGGACTATTTTGAGGATTTTTTTGAGGACTTTTTTGAGGGCTTTATTTACGATTTTCTTGACGACTTTATTGTGGACTTTTTCGAGGACTTTTTTGAGGACTAATTTGAGGACTTTTTTGAGGACGTTTTGAGGACTATTTTGAGGACTTTTTTGAGGACTTTTTTGAGGACTATTTTTAGGACTTTTTTGAGGACTATTTTGAGGACTTTTTTGAGGACTTTTTTGAGGGCTTTATTTACGATTTTATTGACGACTTTATAGTGGACTTTTTCGAGGACTTTTTTGAGGACTAATTTGAGGACTTTTTTGAGGACTTTTTTTGAGGACTAATTGGAGGACTTTTTTGAGGACTTTTTTGAGGACTATTTAGAGGACTTTTTTGAGGACTTTTTTGAGGACTTTTTCGAGGACTTTTTTGAGTACTTTTTCGAGGACTATTTTGAGGACTTTTTTGAGGACTTTTTTGAGGGCTTTATTTACGATTTTCTTGACGACTTTATTGTGGACTTTTTCGAGGACTTTTTTGAGGACTAATTTGAGGACTTTTTTGAGGACGTTTTGAGGACTATTTTGAGGACTTTTTTGAGGACTTTTTTGAGGACTATTTTTAGGACTTTTTTGAGGACTATTTTGAGGACTTTTTTGAGGACTTTTTTGAGGGCTTTATTTACGATTTTATTGACGACTTTATAGTGGACTTTTTCGAGGACTTTTTTGAGGACTAATTTGAGGACTTTTTTGAGGACTTTTTTTGAGGACTATTTTGAGGACTTTTTTGAGGACCTTTTTGAGGTCTATTTTGAGGACTTTTTTGAGGTCTATTTTGAGGACTTTTTCGAGGACTTTTTTGAGGACTAATTTGAGGACTAATTTGAGGACTAATTGGAGGACTTTTTCGAGGACTTTTTCGAGGAATTATTTGAAGACTAATTTGAGGACTAATTTGAGGACTTTTTTTGAGGACTATTTTGAGGACTTTTTTGAGGTCTATTTTGAGGACTAATTTGAGGACTTTTTTGAGGACTTTTTTGAGGACTATTTTTAGGACTTTTTTGAGGACTATTTTTAGGACTTTTTTGAGGACTATGTTGAGGACTTTTTTGAGGACTTTTTTGAGGGCTTTATTTACGATTTTATTGACGACTTTATAGTGGACTTTTTCGAGGACTTTTTTGAGGACTAATTTGAGGACTTTTTTGAGGACTTTTTTTGAGGACTTTTTTGAGGACCTTTTTGAGGTCTATTTTGAGGACTTTTTTGAGGACTTTTTTGAGGACTAATTTGAGGACTTTTTGGAGGACTTTTTTGAGGACTATTTTGAGGACTTTTTTGAGGACTTTTTTGAGGGCTTTATTTACGATTTTATTGACGACTTTTTTGAGGACTAATTTGAGGACTTTTTGGAGGACTTTTTTGAGGACTATTTTGAGGACTTTTTTGAGGACTTTTGAGGGCTTTATTTACGATTTTATTGACGACTATTTTGAGGACTTTTTTGAGGACTATTTTGAGGACTTTTTGAGGACTTTTTTGAGGGCTTTATTTACGATTTTATTGACGACTTTCATGTGGACTTTTTCGAGGACTTTTTTGAGGACTATTTTGAGGACTTTTTTGAGGACTTTTTTGAGGTCTATTTTGAGGACTAATTTTAGGACTTTTACGAGGACTTTTTTGAGGACTTTTTGGAGGACTAATTTGAGGACTATTTTGAGGACTTTTTTGAGGACTTTTTTGAGGACTAATTTGAGGACTAATTTGAGGACTTTTTGGAGGACTTTTTTGAGGACTTTTTCGAGGACTTTTTTGAGGACTAATTTGAGGACTTTTTTGAGGACTTTTTTGAGGACAATTTTTAGGACTTTTTTGAGGACTATGTTGAGGACTTTTTCGAGGACTTTTTTGAGGACTAATTTGAGGACTTTTTTGAGGACTTTTGTTGAGGACTATTTTGAGGACTTTTTTGAGGACCTTTTTGAGGTCTATTTTGAGGACTTTTTTGAGGTCTATTTTGAGGACTAATTGGAGGACTTTTTCGAGGACTTTTTCGAGGAATTATTTGAGGACTTTTTTGAGGTCTATTTTGAGGACTAATTTGAGGACTTTTACGAGGACTTTTTTGAGGACTTTTTGGAGGACTAATTTGAGGACTATTTTGAGGACTTTATTTGAGGACTTTTTTGAGGACTAATTTGAGGACTAATTTGAGGACTTTTTTGAGGTCTTTTTTGAGGTCTATTTCTAGGACTTTTTTGAGGACTAATTGGAGGACTTTTTTGAGGACTTTTTTGAGGACTATTTAGAGGACTTTTTTGAGGACTTTTTTGAGGACTTTTTCGAGGACTTTTTTGAGTACTTTTTCGAGGACTATTTTGAGGACTTTTTTGAGGACTTTTTTGAGGGCTTTATTTACGATTTTCTTGACGACTTTATTGTGGACTTTTTTGAGGACTAATTGGAGGACTTTTTTGAGGACTTTTTGAGGACTATTTAGAGGACTTTTTTGAGGACTTTTTTGAGGACTTTTTCGAGGACTTTTTTGAGTACTTTTTCGAGGACTATTTTGAGGACTTTTTTGAGGACTTTTTTGAGGGCTTTATTTACGATTTTCTTGACGACTTTATTGTGGACTTTTTCGAGGACTTTTTTGAGGACTAATTTGAGGACTTTTTTGAGGACGTTTTGAGGACTATTTTGAGGACTTTTTTGAGGACTTTTTTGAGGACTATTTTTAGGACTTTTTTGAGGACTATTTTGAGGACTTTTTTGAGGACTTTTTTGAGGGTTTTATTTACGATTTTATTGACGACTTTATAGTGGACTTTTTCGAGGACTTTTTTGAGGACTAATTTGAGGACTTTTTTGAGGACTTTTTTTGAGGACTATTTTGAGGACTTTTTTGAGGACCTTTTTGAGGTCTATTTTGAGGACTTTTTTGAGGTCTATTTTGAGGACTTTTTCGAGGACTTTTTTGAGGACTAATTTGAGGACTAATTTGAGGACTAATTGGAGGACTTTTTCGAGGACTTTTTCGAGGAATTATTTGAAGACTAATTTGAGGACTAATTTGAGGACTTTTATTGAGGACTATTTTGAGGACTTTTTTGAGGTCTATTTTGAGGACTAATTTGAGGACTTTTTTGAGGACTTTTTTGAGGACTATTTTTAGGACTTTTTTGAGGACTATTTTTAGGACTTTTTTGAGGACTATGTTGAGGACTTTTTTGAGGACTTTTTTGAGGGCTTTATTTACGATTTTATTGACGACTTTATAGTGGACTTTTTCGAGGACTTATTTAAGGACTTTTACGAGGACTATTTTGAGGATTTTTTTGAGGACTTTTTTGAGGACTTTTTTGAGGACTAATTGGAGGACTTTTTTGAGGACTTTTTTGAGGACTATTTAGAGGACTTTTTTGAGGACTAATTCGAGGACTTTTTCGAGGACTTTTTCGAGGACTTATTTAAGTACTTTTACGAGGACTATTTTGAGGATTTTTTTGAGGACTTATTTAAGGACTTTTACGAGGACTATTTTGAGGATTTTTTTGAGGACTTTTTTGAGGACTTTTTTGAGGACTTATTTAAGGACTTTTACGAGGACTATTTTGAGGATTTTTTTGAGGACTTTTTTGAGGACTTTTTTGAGGTCTATTTTGAGGTCTATTTTGAGGACATTTTCGAGGACTTTTTTGAGGACTTTTTCGAGGACTTATTTAAGGACTTTTACGAGGACTATTTTGAGGATTTTTTTGAGGACTTTTTTGAGGACTTTTTTGAGGACCTTTTTGAGGTCTATTTTGAGGACTTTTTGGAGGACTTTTTTGAGGACTTTTTCGAGGACTTATTTAAGGACTTTTACGAGGACTATTTTGAGGATTTTTTTGAGGACTTTTTTGAGGGCTTTATTTACGATTTTCTTGACGACTTTATTGTGGACTTTTTCGAGGACTTTTTTGAGGACTAATTTGAGGACTTTTTTGAGGACGTTTTGAGGACTATTTTGAGGACTTTTTTGAGGACTTTTTTGAGGACTATTTTTAGGACTTTTTTGAGGACTATTTTGAGGACTTTTTTGAGGACTTTTTTGAGGGCTTTATTTACGATTTTATTGACGACTTTATAGTGGACTTTTTCGAGGACTTTTTTGAGGACTAATTTGAGGACTTTTTTGAGGACTTTTTTTGAGGACTAATTGGAGGACTTTTTTGAGGACTTTTTTGAGGACTATTTAGAGGACTTTTTTGAGGACTTTTTTGAGGACTTTTTCGAGGACTTTTTTGAGTACTTTTTCGAGGACTATTTTGAGGACTTTTTTGAGGACTTTTTTGAGGGCTTTATTTACGATTTTCTTGACGACTTTATTGTGGACTTTTTCGAGGACTTTTTTGAGGACTAATTTGAGGACTTTTTTGAGGACGTTTTGAGGACTATTTTGAGGACTTTTTTGAGGACTTTTTTGAGGACTATTTTTAGGACTTTTTTGAGGACTATTTTGAGGACTTTTTTGAGGACTTTTTTGAGGGCTTTATTTACGATTTTATTGACGACTTTATAGTGGACTTTTTCGAGGACTTTTTTGAGGACTAATTTGAGGACTTTTTTGAGGACTTTTTTTGAGGACTATTTTGAGGACTTTTTTGAGGACCTTTTTGAGGTCTATTTTGAGGACTTTTTTGAGGTCTATTTTGAGGACTTTTTCGAGGACTTTTTTGAGGACTAATTTGAGGACTAATTTGAGGACTAATTGGAGGACTTTTTCGAGGACTTTTTCGAGGAATTATTTGAAGACTAATTTGAGGACTAATTTGAGGACTTTTTTTGAGGACTATTTTGAGGACTTTTTTGAGGTCTATTTTGAGGACTAATTTGAGGACTTTTTTGAGGACTTTTTTGAGGACTATTTTTAGGACTTTTTTGAGGACTATTTTTAGGACTTTTTTGAGGACTATGTTGAGGACTTTTTTGAGGACTTTTTTGAGGGCTTTATTTACGATTTTATTGACGACTTTATAGTGGACTTTTTCGAGGACTTTTTTGAGGACTAATTTGAGGACTTTTTTGAGGACTTTTTTTGAGGACTTTTTTGAGGACCTTTTTGAGGTCTATTTTGAGGACTTTTTTGAGGACTTTTTTGAGGACTAATTTGAGGACTTTTTGGAGGACTTTTTTGAGGACTATTTTGAGGACTTTTTTGAGGACTTTTTTGAGGGCTTTATTTACGATTTTATTGACGACTTTTTTGAGGACTAATTTGAGGACTTTTTGGAGGACTTTTTTGAGGACTATTTTGAGGACTTTTTTGAGGACTTTTGAGGGCTTTATTTACGATTTTATTGACGACTATTTTGAGGACTTTTTTGAGGACTATTTTGAGGACTTTTTGAGGACTTTTTTGAGGGCTTTATTTACGATTTTATTGACGACTTTCATGTGGACTTTTTCGAGGACTTTTTTGAGGACTATTTTGAGGACTTTTTTGAGGACTTTTTTGAGGTCTATTTTGAGGACTAATTTTAGGACTTTTACGAGGACTTTTTTGAGGACTTTTTGGAGGACTAATTTGAGGACTATTTTGAGGACTTTTTTGAGGACTTTTTTGAGGACTAATTTGAGGACTAATTTGAGGACTTTTTGGAGGACTTTTTTGAGGACTTTTTCGAGGACTTTTTTGAGGACTAATTTGAGGACTTTTTTGAGGACTTTTTTGAGGACAATTTTTAGGACTTTTTTGAGGACTATGTTGAGGACTTTTTTGAGGACTTTTTTGAGGGCTTTATTTACGATTTTATTGACGACTTTATAGTGGACTTTTTCGAGGACTTTTTTGAGGACTAATTTGAGGACTTTTTTGAGGACTTTTGTTGAGGACTATTTTGAGGACTTTTTTGAGGACCTTTTTGAGGTCTATTTTGAGGACTTTTTTGAGGTCTATTTTGAGGACTAATTGGAGGACTTTTTCGAGGACTTTTTCGAGGAATTATTTGAGGACTTTTTTGAGGTCTATTTTGAGGACTAATTTGAGGACTTTTACGAGGACTTTTTTGAGGACTTTTTGGAGGACTAATTTGAGGACTATTTTGAGGACTTTATTTGAGGACTTTTTTGAGGACTAATTTGAGGACTAATTTGAGGACTTTTTTGAGGTCTTTTTTGAGGTCTATTTTGAGGACTAATTTGATGACTTTTTCGAGGATTTTTTTGAGGACTTTTTTGAGGACTTTTTTGAGGACTTTTTTGAGGACTAATTTGAGGACTAATTTGAGGACTTTTTGGAGGACTTTTTTGAGGACTTTTTCGAGGAATTATTTGAGGACTTTTTCGAGGACTATTTTGAGGACTTTTTTGAGGACCTTTTTGAGGTCTATTTTGAGGACTTTTTGGAGGACTTTTTTGAGGACTATTTTGAGGACTTTTTTGAGGACTTTTTTGAGGGCTTTATTTACGATTTTATTGACGACTTTGTGGACTTTTTCGAGGACTTTTTTGAGGACTAATTTGAGGACTTTTTTGAGGACTTTTTTGAGGACTAATTTGAGGACTTTTTGGAGGACTTTTTTGAGGACTATTTTGAGGACTTTTTTGAGGACTTTTTTGAGGGCTTTATTTACGATTTTATTGACGACTTTATTGTGGACTTTTTCGAGGACTTTTTTGAGGACTAATTGGAGGACTTTTTTGAGGACTTTTTTGAGGACTATTTAGAGGACTTTTTTGAGGACTTTTTTGAGGACTATTTTGAGGACTTTTTTGAGGACTTTTTTGAGTTCTATTTTGAGGACTAATTTGAGGACTTTTACGAGGACTTTTTTGAGGACTTTTTGGAGGACTAATTTGAGGACTATTTGAGGACTTTTTTGAGGACTTTTTTGAGGACTAATTTGAGGACTAATTTGAGGACTTTTTGGAGGACTTTTTTGAGGACTTTTTCGAGGACTTTTTTGAGGACTAATTTGAGGACTTTTTTGAGGACTTTTTTGAGGACTATTTTTAGGACTTTTTTGAGGACTATTTTGAGGACTTTTTTGAGGACTTTTTTGAGGGCTTTATTTACGATTTTATTGACGACTTTATAGTGGACTTTTTCGAGGACTTTTTTGAGGACTAATTTGAGGACTTTTTTGAGGACTTTTTTTGAGGACTATTTTGAGGACTTTTTTGAGGACCTTTTCGAGGAATTATTTGAAGACTAATTTGAGGACTAATTTGAGGACTTTTTTTGAGGACTATTTTGAGGACTTTTTTGAGGACTTTTTTGAGGACTATTTTGAGGACTTTTTTGAGGACTTTTTTGAGGGCTTTATTTACGATTTTATTGACGACTTTATAGTGGACTTTTTCGAGGACTTTTTTGAGGACTTTTTTGAGGTCTATTTTGAGGACTTTTTCGAGGACTTTTTTGAGGACTAATTTGAGGACTAATTTGAGGACTTTTTTGAGGTCTTTTTTGAGGACTAATTGGAGGACTTTTTCGAGGACTTTTTCGAGGAATTATTTGAAGACTAATTTGAGGACTAATTTGAGGACTTTTTTTGAGGACTATTTTGAGGACTTTTTTGAGGACCTTTTTGAGGTCTATTTTGAGGACTTTTTTGAGGTCTATTTTGAGGACTTTTTTGAGGACTTTTTTGAGGTCTATTTTGAGGACTAATTTGATGACTTTTTCGAGGACTTTTTTGAGGACTTTTTGGAGGACTAATTTGAGGACTATTTTGAGGACTATTTTGAGGACTTTTTTGAGGACTTTTTTGAGGTCTATTTTGAGGACTAATTTGAGGACTTTTACGAGGACTTTTTTGAGGACTTTTTGGAGGACTAATTTGAGGACTATTTTGAGGGCTTTTTTGAGGACTTTTTTGAGGACTAATTTGAGGACTAATTTGAGGACTTTTTTGAGGTTTTTTTGAGGTCTATTTTGAGGACTAATTTGATGACTTTTTCGAGGTTTTTTTTGAGGACTTTTTGGAGGACTAAATTGAGGACTATTTTGAGGACTTTTTTGAGGACTTTTTTGAGGACTTTTTTGAGGACTAATTTGCGGACTAATTTGAGGACATTTTTGAGGACTAATTTGATGATTTTTTCGAGGACTTTTTTGAGGACTTTTTGGAGGACTAATTTGAGGACTATTTTGAGGACTTTTTTGAGGACTTTTTGGAGAACTAATTTGAGGACTATTTTGAGGACTTTTTTGAGGACTAATTTGAGGACTAATTTGAGGAATTTTGAGGACCTTTTTGAGGTCTATTTTGAGGACTTTTTTGAGGTCTATTTTGAGGACTAATTGGAGGACCTATTCGAGGACTTTTTTGAGGACTAATTGGAGGACTTTTTTGAGGACTTTTTTGAGGACTTTTTTGAGGACTATTTTGAGGACCTTTTTGAGGACTTTTTTGAGGACTTTTTTGAGGACTAATTTGAAGACTAATTTGAGGACTTTTTTGAGGACCTTTTTGAGGACTATTTTGAGGACTTTTTTGAGGACTTTTTTGAGGACTTTTTTGAGGACTATTTTGAGTACTTTTATGAGGACTAATTTGAGGACTAATTTGAGGACTATTTTGAAGACTTTTATGAGAACTAATTTGAGGACTAATTTGAGGACTATTTTGAGGACTTTTTTGAGGTCTATTTTGAGGACTTTTTTGAGGACTTTTTTGAGGTCTAATTTGATGACTTTTTCGAGGACTTTTTTGAGGACTAATTTGAGGACTTTATTGAGGACTAATTTGAGGACTAATTTGAGGACTAATTTGGGGACTTTTGTGAGGACTATTTTGAGGTCTTTTATGAGGACTTTTTCGAGGGCTTTATTTACGATTTTATTGACGACTTTATTGTGGACTTTTTCGGGAACTATTTTGAGGACTTTTATGAGGACTAATTTTTAGGACTAATTTGAGGACTATTTTGAGGACTTTTTTGAGGACTTTTTTGAGGACTTTTTTGAGGACTATTTTGAGGACTTTTTTGAGGACTTTTTTGAGGTCTATTTTGAGGACTAATTTGAGGTCTTTTACGAGGACTTTTTTGAGGACTTTTTGGAGGACTAATTTGAGGACTATTTTGAGGACTTTTTTGAGGACTTTCTTGAGGACTAATTTGAGGACTAATTTGAGGACTTTTTGGAGGACTTTTTTGAGGACTTTTTGGAGAACTAATTTGAGGACTATTTTGAGGACTTTTTTGAGGACTATTTTTAGGACTTTTTTGAGGACTATTTTGAGGACTAATTTGAGGACTTTTTTGAGGTCTTTTTTGAGGACTAATTGGAGGACTTTTTCGAGGACTTTTTCGAGGAATTATTTGAAGACTAATTTGAGGACTAATTTGAGGACTTTTTTTGAGGACTATTTTGAGGACTTTTTTGAGGTCTATTTTGAGGACATTTTTGAGGACTTTTTTGAGGTCTATTTTGAGGAATAATTTGATGACTTTTTCGAGGACTTTTTTGAGGACTTTTTGGAGTACTAATTTGAGGACTATTTTGAGGACTATTTTGAGGACTTTTTTGAGGACTTTTTTGAGGTCTATTTTGAGGACTAATTTGAGGACTTTTTTGAGGTCTTTTTTGAGGACTAATTGGAGGACTTTTTCGAGGACTTTTTCGAGGAATTATTTGAAGACTAATTTGAGGACTAATTTGAGGACTTTTTTTGAGGACTATTTTGAGGACTTTTTTGAGGTCTATTTTGAGGACATTTTTGAGGACTTTTTTGAGGTCTA